>NC_061116.1:16699701-16914822 GCF_002878395.1 Capsicum annuum
TGCTGCAGGCACAGGTACCTCAGCTCATACACCGCACAAGTAGGAGCTAGGTCATACAACTATTGTTGGTGAGCTCCAGTTTGCTTCGGAGCTTTCTGAGTCGGTTCCTTATGTTTTGTTATTGTACATGAGTCATGTGTGGGCGGGGGTTTATCCCGACCCTAGTTATGTCATGTATATCCTAGAGGCTTTATAGACATAAGGAAGGGTAAAGTCATGGAAGTTTATATAGTAACGTTATATTTGTATATGTGGTGGCCCCGACGGCCAGGTATTATATATATATATTTGTGCGTGTTGTGCTGATATAGGTAATTAGACCTTTCTATA
This sequence comes from Capsicum annuum, assembly GCF_002878395.1. Classification (NCBI taxonomy): domain Eukaryota; kingdom Viridiplantae; phylum Streptophyta; class Magnoliopsida; order Solanales; family Solanaceae; genus Capsicum; species Capsicum annuum. The sequence goes on from NC_061116.1 coordinate 16,700,032, forward strand.
TGCAACGAAGTGCTGTCCAATTTTTTGGTGACATGTAAGTGAAAGTACAGGTATTTGAACGGGTTCTCCCGGGCCTTCTTGGCTTCGGGTGCCAGTCCGGCCTGATGGAATTTTAGGGCGTGACAGAAAACCTTATTGTAACGTAGTATTTTATGAGATTCAAGTTACAATTGTGGATCTAGTTGCCTATATTCATATTCTCATTGAAGATTAAAGAACAATTATAGTAATTTTTATAAGAGTCCATTTATGAAGAACAAAATAATTTCTTCTTCTTCTTCTTCTTCTTCTTCTTCTTCTGTAGAGATGTGTGGCTAAGCTCCCATAACTAGGGTTATAGAAGCCTTGATGTGAACAGCTGATTAGGGTTGTGAAAATACTTAATTTCCAGATGTAATTGAGATTGTATAAACCTTTGTTCACATTAATGACCTTTCTTGGTTGCAAACTTGAAGGGTTAGACCAAGAACATTACTTGTCTGAGAAGAAAAGTATATGTTGGGAAAAGAAGGAGTTTACATGAAATCTAAAGGCTTTAACCTTTGGATTATGGGTTGATGACTTAATAAGGACTGACCCACATGAGAGACTTGTTGAATAAATTAATATATTCTTTAAGTTTGAAAGAACTAAAGGATAAACTACCCATTTAGGTTGAGAAACGAACGGGTAAACTTTAGAATTCAATAACTCTTGCAATTGAAGTTGCAAATTGGAAATTTAAGATAATTCATAACCCTAGCTATTTGAACATCTCGAACATAACTCTAGTTTGTTTACTCTTATTGAATTGATACTTGTAATAAACTTACTAGCTGGAACACTACCTGTTAAAGTCATTCGAATATTGTTAACAATTCAAAACCCCCTTTATCTGGAGCCTTCAATCAACAGTCTATTACCAACTATAACACTTAATTCACACAGTATTTTTTGTGGGATTCAACCCAAACCTAGTTGGGTTTTATAGTTGACGGCGACCACTTACACTTTCTAACGAGAGTTGTTATTTGGGTGTATCAAATTTTGGCACCATTGCCGAGAAATATGGTTGTCAATTAAATTTGTGATTATTAGTTGACCTTTGGTCAAGTTTCCCAAATTTTACGTTTACTTGTTGTTTTTGTTCTTTGCAGGGTATTTATTTTGTATGCCAAATACAAGGAGGTCAGGTGAACCGTTATTACCAGTACATTCGAAACCTTATTTTATTGGCAGAATGGCGGATTAACAGGAAGTAGACAGACTAGTCTCTTTGGCTAGAGCTCAGCTGAATCAACAAAATAACGGTCAACCAGTGTATTATCCAAATCCAGATGATGAAAATTTGGGAGTCGATGATTTGTTAGATACTACAAACCCAATACATACAAAGAATGCGGCTACACCCGTGAACCATAATGGGAACAGAAACTGCCCTTTCAGAGAAAGAGAAGATCATCAACCTATGCAATTTGATCTTGAGGAGGATGAGGAAAACTTTGACGAAGCTAGTGCTACAAGAGCAATTATTCTACCTTCACTGGTACTTGGGGTAAAGTTCAACATCGTAAGTACCATGATATAGCTACTTAATCTCAAGGGGTTGTTTGAAGAACTCCCAGGGGATGACCCGAACATGTACTTGGTGAACTTCATCAATATTTGCAAATCCTTTGATAACTCTGCAGTTGGACAGAATGCTATTCGACTTTGGTTATTTCTGTTGTCTCTGTCTAGGGAGGAAATAATATGGTTGAATGAATTGGCTCCCGATTCTATAACAAACTAGAGGCAATTGAAAGAAGCTTTCCTAAAAAGGTTTTTCCATACCCCAGGATGTTACAGTTGAGGGATGAGATTAGTAACTTCAGACAGTTACTAAATGAGACATCACATGAGACTTGGATGCGATTCAAAAATAAGCTTACCCAGTGGCCCAACCATGAGATAACCGATGAGCATTTGATGGAGATATTCTACAGAGCCTTGAGCTTCATCACCCAACCAACCATAGATAATGCTTTAGGAGGAGCATTCATGGAGCTTACATTCATCGAAAAAGCAAATATGTTGGAGCGATTGACTAAGATAAGTAGAGCTTGGCATACCAGGGATTCTGTGGTATCAAGACCTATTGTGTCCAGTGGTATAACTGTGGAGCAGTTCCAGAAAGAGGAGGAACGTGACCAAGATATGGCGCACATGAAAACTCAAATGGATTTACTTACTAAACAACTATTATTTAGGAAGACTGAGAAAGTGAAAGCTGTTGGGTCACAAGGTAGAGTTGATTTTGATTTAGAGGAGAAGGCAATCTATATAAATAATCAGGGGAGTTTCTGAGGCAATAACCAAGGGAACCAAGGATAGAACTATTACGACAAAGCTAGTTACAATGATAGCGAACAAGAGACTTGGAAGAATAAAAATGACAGGAGTGGACTGTATGTACCTCTTGGAAGTTGAGATAATGCTACCACCAGTTCAGGAAAAATATCCATAGAGGACATGATGGAGAAGCTTTTAAAAGGGGTTGAAGCAACCAATGTAGGTGTGACAATGATGAAGAGTGACTTATCCTCCATGAGTCAGTTAGTTAATTCACATTCAACTTCTATCAAATAGTTAGAACAGCAAATGAGCCAACTCTCAGCAGCATTTAATCAGAGGAAGAGTAGTACCTTGCCGAGCAATATTGTACAAAATCCTCAGAATGACAGCTCTTGCATGGCAGTTACCACTCAGAGTGGTAAGGTACTACCAGGACCTTCTGTGGGCAAAGCTATAATTGAAAATGTAATTGAAGAGGATGTTGAAAATAAAAAAATTATCCAGTGTAGTTTGAGAAGCTGGATAGTAATGACATTCTATCTAACCATCAGCAGGATGATGAGTTAGAGAAAGAAAAAGGAAAGGAGAAGGAAGTAGTGGTTACTACTCTCCCAAAACCACCGCCTCCTTTCCCTTATCGATTGAAGAGAAAGGCTGATGATACAAAGTTTAGCAAATTCATGGCGATGTTGAAGCAGTTGATGATGAATGTGCTTTTAGTGGAGGCACTAGAGCAGATGCCTGAATACGTTAAATTTATGAAGGACCTTGTTATAAAAAAGAGAACACTGATCTACAAACTGGTGGATAACATTCACCATTATGGCGCTATTTCGATAAGATCCTTGGTGCAAAAGAAATCAGATCCAAGAGCATTCACCATCCCTAGTACTATCGGGTCGCTCGATTTTGCTAAGGCCTTATGTGATCTCAAAGCAAGCATTAACCTGATGTCACTTTCTGTTTATAAAAATTTGGGTCTGGGTGATCCTATACCCACTAATATGCTAATGGTGATGGCAGATACGTCAGTGAAGCGGCCAGTGGGGATATTGTATGATGTGTTAGTAAAGGTGGCCAGCTTTATATTTCTTGTGGACTTCGTTATTCTAGATTGTAAGGTGGACTTCAAAGTGCCCATAATCTTAGGTAGACCTTTTATCACAACTGGAAGCATGCTTATTGACTTGCAGGCTAATGAGCTCCTATTCAGACTTAATGATAAGGTATTTCGGTTCGATGTGTGTCAATCTATGAAGCAACACAAGGAGATGAATGTATTCTCCATTGTTGATGTTTACTATAAGGATGAGCAAGAAGTGCCGATAGAGGAGAAATTTGCTATTAAAACTCTAGTTGCGGTTCTGATGAATTGTGATAGTGAAGGCATTGAAGAGTATGAGGAGACTATGTGTGCCCTGGCGGGAATGGGATCTTATTTATATTCTCCCAAAAAGATGGATCTAGATCTCAAAAATCCCCCAACACCACCAACTAATCCATCTATTGAAAAGTCACATATGTTGGAGTTGAAGGAGCTATCGGGCCATTTACGGTATATGTTTCTAGGCAGTGGTAACACTTTACTTGTGACTATTGCAGTAGATTTAGGTGAGCAATGGGTGGAGGCACTTATCTGTACGGTTCGGAGGTACAACAGACAATAGGTTGGACTATTGCTGATATTATTAGTATTCCTCCAGAGATTTGCACTCATAAGATTTAGCTTGAGAGAGATTGCACACCAACCATTGAACACCAATGCTATCGTAATCTACCAATGTAAGAGGTGGTTAAGAAAGAGATCATTAAATGGCTTGATATATGAGTTGTATACCCCATTTTTGATAGTAAGTAAATTAGCCCCATCTAATGTGTTCCCAAGAAAGGGGGCATGACTATCGTGGCGAATGAGAACTAGGTAAGCCCCGTCCAATGTGTGCCCAAGAAAGGGGGCATAACTGTCGTGGTGAATGAGAAAAATGAGTTGATTCCCTCAGGCCTATAACTGGGTGGAGAGTTTGTATGGACTATTGTAAGCTCAACTTATGGACTTTGAAGGACCACTTCCCAATGCCTTTTATGGATCAAATACTTGATCGATTGGCGGGAAGAGGCTGGTATTATTTCTTGGATGGTTATTTGAGCTATAACCAGATTTCTATAGCCCTAGAGGATCAGGATAAAATGACGTTCACTTAAACGTGTGGTACTTTTTCTTTTAAGCGGATGTCGTTTGGTCTGTGTAATACACCCACTACTTTCCAACGGTGCATGATGTCTATCTTTTTCGCTATAGTGGAAGACACCTTGGAGGTGTTTATGGATGACTTCTCGGTGGTAGATGATTCTTTTGAGCTATGTTTGGTGAATTTGAGTAGAGCATTGCAGCGGTGCGAGGAATTTAATCTTGTGCTTAATTTGAAAAAATGCCACTTCATGGTGAAGAAGGGCATTATTCTTGGTCACAAAATTTCAGCCAAGGGAATTGAAGTTGACCAGGCAAAGGTCAAGGTTATTGAGAAGCTACCTCCTCCTATTTCAGCAATGGGAGTTTGTAGTTTCTTTGGTCATGCGGGATTCTATCATCAATTTATAAAACACTTCTCAAAAATTACAAATCCACTTTGCAAGTTTTTGGATAAAGAGGCCAAGTTCACATTTGATAATGATTGCAGGAAGAAATTTGAATGCCTTAAGGAGAAATTAGTTGATGCTCCAATTATTGTCGCGCCAGATTAGTCAAAGTCGTTTAAGATAATGTGTGATGCAAGCAGAGTGGCACTTGGGGCTATACTTGTCCAAAAGAAAGATAAGCTGTTTCATCCCATTTATTATGCAAGAAAGGCATTAAATGAAGGTCAAATGAATTACATTATTACTGAGCAGGAACTTCTCATGGTTGTCTATGTTTTTGAGAAGTTCCGGGCTTACTTATTGGGAACCAAGGTGATGGTTCATATATATCACCTAGCCTTGAGATATTTGATGGCAAAGAAGGATTCTAAGTCGAGGTTAATCAGATGGGTACTGCTTCTTCAAGAGTTTGACTTTGAAGTCAAAGATCGAAAAGGATGTGAAAATCAAGTTGCAGATCGCCCGTCCAGACTTGAGGGAGATTAAGCAGTCAAGGATAAGTTTGAAATTGATAATCCTGGCTGCTGCGCTTGAAAGAGTACCTTGGTACGTAGACTTTGCAAATTATGTTGTAAGTGAAATTATTCCAGAGAACCTTTCTTTTCACCAAAGGAAAAAGTTCCTTCATGATGTCACACACTACTTCTGGGATGAACCGTATTTATTTCAACAGTGTACAAATAATATTATCAGACGGTGTATCCCAGAGATTGACATATTGAGTATCCTGAAAGCTTGTCATGCTTCTTCAATAGAAGGTCACCTGGAAAGTACTGCAAAACGATTATTATTGGCTGACCTTATTCAAAGATGCATATGAGTTTGTGAGAAGGTGTGACCAATGCCATAGAAAAGGGTCAATCTCGAAGCACTATGAAATTTCTATGACAAAAATGATGGAAGTATAGTTGTTCGATGTTTGGGGGATTGATTTCATGGGGTCCTTTGTGAGCTCTAGTGGGATGAAATACATATTAGTTGTTGTCGATTATGTGTCAAGTGTGTTGAGGCTGTTGCTTTGGCCGATAATGAAGGAAAAAGAGTAGTTACATTCCTTAAAAAGAATATCTTATCTCATTTTGAGGCACCACGCACTATCATAAGCGACGGTGGATCGTATTTTTGCAGCTGAGTGTTTCGAGCTGCCTTGGCAAAATACGGTGTTAATCAACACAAGGTGGAAACTCCATACCACCCATAAAATAGTGGGTAGATGGAGATTTCGAATCAGGAGATTAAAGTTATTCTTGCCAAAACAGTGAATGAAAGTAGACAAGATGGGTATAGAAAGCTTGATGATGCCTTATGGGTATACATAACTACTTTCAAGACACCTATTGGCATGTTACCATATCAATTGGTTTATGGGAAGGCATGTCATTTGCCGATTGAATTAGAGCACAAGGCACTGTAGACACTCGAGAGGCTAAATTTGAATTGGAATGAGGTAACGGAGTTGAGATTGGGATAGCTTAATGATATGGACGAGTTTCATCTCCGCGCGTATGAAAGAGCAGGCCTATACAAAAAGAAGATGAAGAAGTACCATTATCAGAGGATCAAGAAGCGAGACTTTTAAAATGGTGACTGGGTACTCCTATTTAACTCCAGACTGAAGCTCTTTCCAGGTAAACTTAAATCAAAGTGGTCTGGCCTATTCAAAGTTAACCAAGTCTACTCATCTAGAGTATTTGAACTTAAAAATGAGAACGGAAGTGTCTTCAAGGTTAACGGGCAATGAGTAAAGCTATATATCGGTCCAATGGACTCAATAAAGTACATAGCTACCATTTACCTCGATAAAGTCTGAGTAATCGAGATAACTAAGTCGTGCCGTGATAATAAATCATACGCTAGTGGGAGGAAACCCACAAAGTGTTGTTGTAATCATAGTTAGAGTTTATTTGTTGTTTTTATGCAATTTGATGTGTTTTTGAAGTGCGTAGGACTGAGAATGAAGAAAGAAGGGATTTTCTCTATTTTTGTGAGGGAGATGGTAAGGTTGATGAACTATCAGGGACACGACGGACCATCAAAGGAATTGTTAAAGACATAGTCAAAAAATGGCTTTTCTAGATAAGTCTTGATGACCAAGTTGATGTACCATTGCACCCTCGATGTATCGTTACGGTCACCATCAACCTGAAGCTAAAAGTTAAAATTTCTGAATTGGATTGACGGACTTCTTGATGGAACGTCAGATTAACCATCGCAGCAAAGCATGCTTAATGGAATTCTTGTAAGCCACGACGGTTACCCTGATGGACCGTTAGAGTAGTTGACCGGTTGGGTCATTTTAAGTTTAAGACCTATTTAATTTCCTCTATCTGACCCAAATGGTTTTAAATCAATAAGAGGAAGTAGGTATATACATTGGTACCCTTTCAAATCCTAAAACTGTTTAACTTCCTCTGCATTTAAAGTATCTGGGATCAGTTATTTCCTCTTAGGACTTCCCCTCTTCCTTTTCTCTCCTATTTAAACAACCTTATCCTTCTGCCTCTCTTATATGAACACAAGTTAACAATCTCTGATAAAGGATTTGAATTTTTTTATTCCAAATTTGTAAGTCAGAATAGTAAAGTTACTGTACTATCAAGGTATGATCACAAACTTATTTTTCTTCTTTGAATTTCTAAATATGGGTTAAGTAAGTTGTTGGTTGTTAAATTCCATCTTGTTTTTACTTTGCTCTAATTATAATTTTGAAGTCGAACCCTAGTGTGCATCGTTCTGGGTGAAGTCTGAGTAACCCATGTATCGAAAGAGAGAAAATTTGTGTTTAAACACTAAATTCATGCCATTGTGTGTTAAGAAGAGAGAATGCATATCAGATGTTTGACAAAATTCTTAAGTGAAGTTTTAAAGTGAAATTTGAAGCTGACGACCATCTTGATGGACCGTCGGACCCCCGAAGGATCATAAGATGACCGTCAGAAGGTTGTCAGAATTGGAACTTACTGGATAAGCTATGATAGACCACTTTGACAGATTGTCAGCTTCCTGACGGACCATTAGATCGGCTGTCGCTGGCCTGGATGATATGGGAGACACTGGTTAAGTCTTGATGGCTAGGGTGATGTACTGTCGCAAGCCCGACGGACTGTAAACCCTTCCATCAAGTCTTGTTTGCAAAATTTGTTTTCTTTTTGAGCCTGAACAACTGTTTTCTTATTTTGATATTCAGGAAATTTGGTAAGAAAGCTTCCCCGAATAAGAGACGGTAGACTATCACAAAGGGGAAGAGGTGAACCATTTTTGAGTGAGAAAGCCCCGGCTTTCAACACTAGGCAAAAGGACAGAATAAATTAGGCACTCTCGCTATCTAACGAGCAGAGTGACAGCAGCTCCAGCAGCATCAGTTCGAGCCCCAATGAGGAAGGGGTCAACACATCTAACCCCAACCCAGTTGAGGCATTAGAGGATGAGGATACCAATATGGTCAAGAGCAAAGATCCTCAAACGTGGGAAGAAATCAGGTGGAAAGTTGAGGTTGTAAAGAATAAATACCTTGATAGCCCATAACCAACTGCAACCAGGCCAATCAACAGGCCAATCACTGAAGAGTATCAGATAGTGAGCTACGAGTATCAAATACTTGAGCAGCAATTCAATGAATACGAGCTAGCCTGGATGATAAAACCACTTGGGGCATATCAACCAAATCTTTTATGAGATTTTTTCTCCAATTATTTGGCACTGCTTGAGAAAGATTATCCCAAGGGCTCAAAAATTCCAGATCTGCCTAACAGGGAATCAGTTTCTCTTAGAGGGGTTACTATTAATATATCAGCCTGCGCAATAAACAAGATGCTATTTAGGCCTGACTATGAGGCCTTGATTGCATTTCCAAAGCTCGAGCATTATATGACCACGACATCCACCCAATTTCCTTGGTTGGCGAGACTCCTTACTGATAATGGAAATCCATCCTAGGCACTCAACCTGTAGGAGTTCATTACTAAGTACTCTTTTAGCTTATGGGTTAAGTTTTGGTGGGCCATTGTTCGATTAAGGTTGATGATGACAGTCATAGGGTTGTGCTGGTGGCTAGTCTGATTGCTGAACTTAAGATTGACTTTGGCCAAATTATAGCAGATGAGATGTTTGTTCGGGTTCATAAAGTGGCAAAATCATTATCGTTTTCATGCTTGATCATAGAATTATACAGGCAGGCAAATGTGCCTTTGATTCGAGGTGTTGATAATGAAGTTTGGACAACTTATAGGTAGGACATTGAAAAATCGAAGGACAACTCAATGTTTGAAATGCGAGTCAACAAACCTCCTACTTATCAGACGCAATTAGCACCAGCCCCTTATGTGCCACCCAATTATGTGCCACTGAGTACTTTTGTAGGTTCCGCATCAATACCACAAATGGGTGGGACTTCAAACACAACATCTATCCCACCCTAATATTTGGAGTACAGGTTGACCTAGGAAAACTTTTCCAAGACTATTAGGAAATAAAAAAGGCTTGAGAAACAGTTGAGCACTTGGGCCCAACAGTTCAAGCCCTTTGTTGAAAACATTATTGATGAAGCCTTAAAATCGTATAAGAAGTTTCGGGAGAGAATAGAAGAAATAGTGAAACGCATAAATAGGAGGCTGGACACATTATCATTTCCATATTTTGCAAAATTTATTATTGAGTTCAAGCAGGCATAGGCAGATATAGCAGAGCTCAAGAGGAAACTAATGCAACCCATATTTGATCCAGCTTAGGTCATCAGTGGTAAAGATGAAGGCATTATTGACTTGATGTAGAAGACATTAAAAGAAAAAGGCAAGTAGGCAGATGAAAGTACGGATAAAAGTATGGATAGAAAAGCTGTCAGAAGAAAAAGGTGAGAAATAATGACACTAAAAGAGAGAGAGGAGTGAGATATGAGGAAAGCTATAAAAAGATCGAGGAGAGATGAAGAGAAGAGACAGAAGAAGCTTGCAGATAAAGCTTCAGGAGTTACCACCAGTTCTGCCCCAGTTAGGTGCCTATTTCAGACCCTGCTCATATTGACATACCTCCTATTTTGGAGGAAGATATTGTGAGTACCCCTACCACCACAGGGGTCAACATTGCTGTAGGTGAGGCCCATGCAGCCTCACCATATTTGACTAATGCGATATCTGAATAAGAGGCTTTATAATTATTCTCCTTCTCTATACTTTACATATGTATTGAGGACAACACATTTATTTTATGTGGGGATGGGTGTACTTGTACAACAGGGGTTTTCGTTGCTTGTTTTCTTTTCTTCTCTTATGCTATCTAGTAGAACCGGTATATCTAGGATTACATTTTCTTTTCTTAGGTTGTGATGTAAATATCCATTTGTTGATGACTATTTATGAAGTGTCTTTTATTTTAGCATCTTTTTGTACATATAGATGATGAATGACTGTGGCATAAGACTATGAACATTTTTCTTTGATGCTTTTCTTTTGTCGTTTATCATATATTGAACAACCATTGGTCATTCTGTAATTGGCATTAGGATATAAAATGTGCATGACTATGTGATGTAAATCCTAAGAGTTAGTAGAATAAGTGTAACTCATGTGACGGTGTGTACGAGCTTTTGTTTTAGTTCTCGCATAGTTATACACCTAGAACTTGCCCAGTTCAGTGATGTTGTTTCGTGGTTATTCAATAAGATATGATAGCCAGTCTTCTTTTACTTTCAGTCAACTTAGCCAAAATGACTAATTCACCAAAAAGATTTTTTTTTCTATTCTTGAACCCTTTTTGAGTTTATGTTCGTTTTTCTTCATTCCCCTCTTTAGGTTGTTAACATCGAAATTTGACCTTGATCTAATATTGAACATTGTGCACCTTAAATTAGGCAAAACACCTAAGTTAAGGGTAGATACTGTCAGGAAGTTAGCAGTCTAACGAAAAAGTGGTTTATAGCTAAAATAAAGCATTCGGTCCTGATCTATCTAAAGATATAATGCACCTCAACTGACTGCATAGACATAAGTTGAGGGTGTCTGATGCTTATTAAAAAAAGAAGGTTTATGGCAAAGTGTAAATGAATAATAGAGATTGTAAGTGAGCTGGAAAAACAGTAACCTTAGTGAGTAGAATTCAAGGGCAAAGAGAGTTAAGTGTGAACGTTGAGTCACTTTTCCCAAAATTTATTCTTACCTAGCCCCGGAACTCATTACAAGCCTGAAAAAAACCTGCTTGATCTTTGCAAATCAACCATAAGAGAGAATTAGATGATAAAGGGAATCCTATGGGTATGTTTGCTATGTTTGTAACTTCTTTGATAAGTGTGAGAGTCTTGATTTTCGTCCATAAGATCTAATGAGTGGTGGAATTTATTGACTGTGAGGACAACTTGAGTTACACTTAGTTTTGCTGATCTCTATAGGATATTATATCCATGTTTGTGTGTGTGTGCTGAATTATAAATAATGTCGGTTGTAGATCCTAATGTGTTGATCCCGTATGAGTGAGATGACAAGTGAATGGTTATGTGAAATCTAGTTCAGCAGTTGATTGCCTGTCATTGTATTGTTCATGTATACAATTTGGTGATAAATTGCTTGAGGACAAACAATTGTTTTAAGTTGAGGGTGTTGATGTTTCGGCTTTAGAAAAAACATTTTACATTTATTTTAAGGGATAATTGTACGTTTTCAAGAAACTGATATTGCATTTAATACTAGATTTTAGTGTTTTCAGGTCTAGGAGTTAGCTGAAGAAGAAACTTGGAAAAGTAGCATAAAAAGGCCACTGACGGTTGAACTGGCAGATTGTAAGCCATTCTATAGACCATCAGGGTGACCGTCAGAGTTAAATAGAAAGGAATAATTGAGTGACTCCTACGACGGTCCAAGTAATGCACCGTTGGATCTCTGACGGATCACTAACTTGTCCGTCAGGCTGAAACAGAGAATAAATTTTCGAAGGATCAAGTGACGGCCTATGCAACGGACCGCCAGGTCAGCGATGGTCCACCAACGTGACCGTCTTCACTTAACAGAGAATACCAAATGGGGACCTTCAACGATGGTCCATGTGATGGACCGTCAAACTACTAACGGACTGTCAACCTTGAAGCGACCTTAATAAGTTCAAATTTCAAATCCTCAATACGTGGGAACATATAAATCCTAGTTTAGATTTTACTTAGACATCTTCTTCATATTTTCATCTAGAAAACCTTATTGTAACACAGTATTCTTTGCGATTTAAGCTACAATTATGGATCTAGTTGCCTATATTCATATTCTCATTGAAGATTCAAGAACAATTATTATAATTTTTTTAAGTAATTCTATGAATCCATTTATGAAGAACAGAATGATTTCTTCTTTTTCTTCTTCTTCTTCTGTAGAGATGTATGGCTAAGCTCCCATAACTAGGGTTATGGGAGCCTTAATGTGAATAGCTGATTGGGGTTGTGAAAATGCTTAATTTCCAAATGTAATGGAGATTGTATAAATCCTTCTTTACATTAATAACCTTTCTTGGTTGCAAACTTGAAGGGTGAGCCCAAGAATATTACTTGTCTTAGAAGAAAAGTATATGTTGAGAATAAGAGTTTATACGAAATCTAAAGGCTTTAAGCTTTGGGTTATGGGTTGATGCCTTAACAAGGATTGATCCACATGAGAGACTAGTTGAATAAAGTAATATATTCTTTAAGTTTGAAAGAATTAAAGGATAAACTACCCATTTAGGTTGAGAAATGAACGGGTAAACATTAGAATTCAATAACTCTTGTAATTGAAGTTGCAAATTGGGAATTTAAGTTAATTCATAACCCCAGCTGTTTGAACATCTCGGTGAACATAAATTTAGTTTGTTTACTCTTATTGAATTGATACTTGAAATAAACTTACTAGCTAGAACACTACCTGTTAAAGTCATTCAAATATTGTTAACAATTCAAAACCTCCCTTTCTCTGGAGCCTTTGATCAACAGTCTATTAACAACCATAACACTTAGTTCACACAGTATTCCCTGTGGGTTTCGACCCCAACCTAGTTGGGTTCTATATTTGACAGCGACCGTTTACACTTTCTAATGTGAGTTGTAATTTGGGTTTATCAGATATTTATTATAATGCTAAGCGGCCTTTAGTATATTTAAGATACCCCAAAACTCTTTTCATTGTCGTCCAATGAGTTTTATTGGGATTACTCGTGTACTAGCTCAATTTACAAATAGCACATTCTATGTCTGGCCGTGTACAATTCATGATATACATTAAACAGCCCAACTCTTGAGTAGTCCAACTGTGAGTCACTTTCACCATCATTCTTTTGAAGTGTGAAGCTCACATCCAATGGAGTCATGAAAATACCAAAATCCAAATACTTGAACTTATTACGTACCTTTTCAATGTAATGAAATTGTGACAATGCTAACCCTTGTGGAGTTCTATGGATTCTTATTCCTAAGATCACATCCGCAACTCCAAGGTCTTTCATATAAAACTTGTTCTCAATCATTCATTTCATTGTATTTATGTTAGAAATGTCTCTTCTGATTATTAATATATCATTCACATACAAACAAACAATGACCTTGTGATTTGAAGTGTCTTAAATGTAAACACATTTATCATATTCATTTATCTTGAATTCATTTGTCAACAAGGTTTGGTCAAACTTTGTATGCCACTGTTTAGGTGCTTGTTTTAGTCTATAAAGTGACTTTAATAGTTTGCTTACCTTCTTTTCTTTGCCAGGAACCACAAAACCCTCGGGTTATTCTATGTAAATTTCTTTCTCCAATTCTCTATTTTGGAATGTTTTTTTCACATCCATTTGATAGATCATAAGACCATATACCGCTGCCAAGGCAATTAACATCCGAATTGACATTATCCTTGTTATAGGCGTGCATGTATCAAAGTAATCAAGACCTTTCTTCAATTTGAAGTCTTTTACTACAAGTCTTGTCTTATATTTGTCAATAGTACCATCTATTTTTATTTTCCTTTTGAAGATCCATTTAGAACCTAATGATTTATATCCTACAGAAAGATCAACCAACTCCCAAGTATGGTTGCTGAAGATTGGATCAATCTCACTATTGACTACCTCTTTTCAAAAGGATGAGTCTGAAGACTTCATCACTTCTTTAAATGTTTGAGGCTTATTTTTTAAGAGAAATATTACAAAATTTGATTCAAATGAAGTTGTAGTTCTTTTATGTGTGCTACATCTTGGATTCTCATCATTATGTACATCCTCGCTTGGTTCATCTCGAGGTCGTTTAGACCCTCTACTATACTATTCATGTCTAGTTTTATACGGATAGATGTGTTCAAAGAACTCAGTATTATCTGATTTAATTATCATATTTTCATTGATATCCGGATGTTCGGATTTATGAACCAAAAATTGACATGCTTTACTACTTTTAGCGTATCCTATGAACACGTAGTCCATTGTCTTAGGTCCTATCTTCACTCTTTTAGGCATAGGAACTTAGACTTTCTCTAGACATCCTCACACTTTAAAATATTTCAAGTTGGGTTTCTTTTCTTTCCATTTTCATATGGAATTGATTGTGTCTTACTATAAGGCACTTTTTTGAGTATTCGGTTAGCTGTAAGGATAAATTCTCCCCACAAGTTTTGCGGTAAACATGAACTTATAGTAAGACATTCATCATTTCCTTTAAGGTTCAGTTTTTCATTTCTACAATTCCATTAGATTGAGGTGAATACGGGGTCGTAGTTTCATTGACAATTTCATTCTCTACACATATTTTTGCAAATAGAGGTTCATATTCTTCACCCCTATCACTTCTTATCATTTTGATCTTTTTCTCTAACTAATTTTCAATTTTTATTTAATATTATCTAAATGTATTTATTGCTTCATACTTACTATTTATCAAATAGACATAACAACACCTCGTGCTAGCGTCAATAAAAGTTATAAAATACTTTTTCCCACCATGAGATGGTGTTGACTTCAACAGACTTATACGGATGCTTAACATACTTTGATTCCACACACATTTGATATTTTAATTTATTGCACTCAAAGTTTGGTATAACTTCTAAGTTGATCAATTTTCGCAAAGTTTTGTAATGGATATGTCCCAATCGATCATGCCACAATTCATTAAACTCAAGAAAGTTAGAAGTAACAGAACTTTTATTGATTTCAACTGTCATTACATTGATTTCAAATTGGCCATCAGTGAGGTAGCCTTTTCCTACATACACTTTCCCTTTACTAAGTAAAATCTTGACTTAAACATATACACATTTGAATCCATTTTTGTTAGGAAGTGATACAAAAATTAAGTTCTTTCTTAACTCCGGTATCAAAACTTTTCCTGACATCATTTTTAAGTAGAATTTTTTCGTTCCTTCAACTTTTGCAGTTGTAGAGTTTGCCATATAGATTTTTTCTTCGTCTTGAGTCAGAGTAAATGCTGCAAACAACTCTTTATTGGAACAAACGTGGTGAGTGGAATCGGAATTCATCCAACATCCTCTTTCATTTCCCACAAAGTTACATTCAAAAAGCACGACACATAGATCGACCATTTCATTCTTGGATTCATCCATATTGGCTTGATCCTTCTTTTTTCCTTTCTTTGGGGTACAACAGTCTATTGACTTGTGGATAATCTTGCCATAATTAAAGCACTTCCCCTTGAATTTCTTCTTAGGTTGATTGCTTTGTTTCCCTGCTTTCTTTCGCTTCTTCAAGTTGTTGGGGTTGTCTTCTACAATGTTAGCTCTACTCATTTCAGAGTTTCCTTTTGACCTCTTCTCTATGGCTTTATTGTCTTCTTCAATGTGCAACCTCACAATGAGGTCTTTGACTGTTATCTCCTTTCTTTTATGTTTCAAGTAATTTTTGAAGTCCTTTCACAAAGGTGGCAACTTCTCTATTATTGTAGCAACTTAAAAATCCTTATTCACAACCAAACCTACAATAAAGTTCATGTGAACTTTAAAAATATTTTTAACATGGTCAAATAAGGTATTCACTAAATTCATATCTTTAGAAAAGAGATCTAGATGATAACTTGTAATTCCTGTACTTCAGATACGATAGTCCTACTGTCAATCATTTTGTATTCAAGGAATCTTGTAACAAAGAATTTCTTAGTTCCAACACCCCCAGTCATATATTTCTTTTCTATCACATTCCACAACTCTTTTGATGTCCTCATTCCTCTTTAAATGTTGTATAAATCATTTTGGAGGCTACTTAGGATATAATTCCTACACAGGAAATCAGAATATTTTCATGCCTCTATTACAACAGACCGCTCCTTGTCCGAAGTTTCTTCAAAAAATTCTGGAGCATCTTCAGATATAAATCTTTGAAGACATAGGGTTTTCAGATAGAAGAACATCTTCTGTTGCCACCACTTAAAATCTTTTCCAAAAATTTTTTTGGGCTTTTCACAAATGCCATAGTAGGTGGCACTGTTGTGCGAATGGTTGTAGCATTATTTTTTGCTACTACACTTGTCCTACCATCAGTTACATGACCATTAGTAATCATCTTTCCTATCACAAAAAGACTATGAACTTTTTTATATCAAATTACTAATTAAAATTTTGAATCAACTTTAAATACTACTTGTTTCTAGTTTAACGATGAAGTTTTTGTCTTCTAATTGTTAACTGATTGACCTTTAACTTGTGATGAAGTTTTTATTTCTTCAAATCGCTTGTTAAGTTCAAGCAGAGTAGAAAGTGGTGAGTGATGATTTTTCCACTCATTGTGAGTGATGATTTTTCCACTTATTTTCACTAAACATTTGTGCTCAATACTTTGTTTTGAATAAATAAATGAGACATATTGGTGATAAAATGAACTAATATCCACTCTTTGTAGGCATAGAGTTGAGGAGATCAAAAGATTTGAATTGGAGCTGAAAATGATGAAAAGGAGCAAAGAAGAGTGCAGTTGAAGACCAGGACTACATATGCCTTAGTTACCATAATTGAAGTCCTCAATCCGTTGTCGCGATCAGTTAAGATGGTCAACACAATTTGGTCACGACACACAATCACGGTCGCATGTCCGCAGTCACGGATAGTCTTGCGCGATCGCGATTCAACAAAAATGGGAAGATCTGTAAAAGCACTTAGACATATTCCAATCCATATTTAAGAAAAAACCCTTTCTTCTTTGGGTATTGCTCACCATATAGACATTTTTGAATTAAGAAAAAGAAACCCTAATTTAGGCAAGTGTGTAATTATTCTTGGAGGCTAAATTTCTTAGTGATTTTGTGAAGATTGAATATTTTGGATAATCCTTGTGGTATATTTCTCTTTACTTTGTTCATGAGTAGCTAAGTAATTTAGTGTTGGGATTATGTTGAACTAAATTGTGTTTGTGTGTGGGTGTTGATGTGTTTGCATTAATTTTAGTTGTTGATTATGGATTCCACCATTGCTTGAGCTTATTAGTTGAAATTTATAGGTGAAAAACCCAAAATCTCTAAATGGGTTTGATGGGTGAAAGCTCCAAACTCTAGAAACCTTTCATCATCCTTGAAAGAGGGACGAAGGTGAACATAAGGTAACCCATAACATCCTTGAAAAAGGGTTATAGGGGGACAAGACAATGGTGGAATATTAAGTCTATGGTTTACTACCTTTTACAATCTTAGAAATAAGTGTAATCAGAGTGTAAATCATCTCATGAGCATCATCCTAGATATAGGGATGTTTGATTGAAGTTAGGGGTGAATATAACTTGTACATTTATTAGGTGCTCGAAAGAGCCAATGGGTGAAATTGCTGTGGCTTGATTGAAAGATTGGCCATAATGACTATAAACCTTGCCTATCCTTTAGTTAACAACTAAATTTCACGTCAAACCATTATCAACCCTCATGCTTGCACTTTTAGGTAGACATAATCCCAAGATTTCCTCAAATCTTGATTTTAAATCAAAAGTGTTATATTCGTGCATTGTTAGTTGACAAACCACTCCTAAATCAAATTTCCCCATTTTATTTTACATGTTGCTCTTGTTAGCATTCCGAGTAATATCTTAGTAAGTTGGGCATCCATAAGGTTTGAAGTTTATAATTCAGTCCTTGACATTTGACCCCAATTTAAATTGGGTTACTTGACAACGACCGCCTCCCTTTTAAATTATGGGTGTGAGTTGAGTGTTATCAAAATGGTGCCGTTGCCGAGGAGTGAAATATAGATTTTACTTGTGCAGTGTAATTCTTACTTGGGAATACCCGGGGTGGTATAATTTACTTTATTTATTATTTTATAATTTTGTTTTAGGTGATCAAAGTGTTAATGCAACAATGAGTGTGAACGAAACTATGAGTGATAACGCAAGCACATAGGCCCCTTTATGCCCTTATAGATAATGAAGGCTCGCTAAATAAGGCAGGACAAACAAGTGCAATCTGTATCCCACTAACTAATGGGAACAGAGTCTTTCATGTGACTAGCGTTATGCTTCACAAGTTATAAATGAAAGGACTGTATGGGGGTCAAGCCTTTGAGAACCCAAATGTCCATTTGAAGAATTTCCTGGAAGTGTGTGCACCTTTCAATATAGCACATATTACTCAAGAATCCATTCGGCTTTACCTTTACCCATTCTCATTAATGGGCAAGGAGGTTTCATGGCTCCGCTCACTTCCACCTGGCTCAATTACATCTTGGGATGAGCTTACTAAGGTGTTTCTTGATAGATATTTCCCTCCATAAAAAATGCTTCAAAATCAGGACAAGATTGTGAATTTTTGGCAAATGAATGGAGAACCATTGTTCGAAGCTTAGAAGATGTTTAATGGTAAGCTTACTCAATGCCCAAATCATGAAGTCCCAGAGAAAATGCTTCTTGAGATCTTCTACCATGCCCTTGATCCATTAATCAAAACAATGGTAGATAATACGATGGGTGGTTCCTTAGTGATGTTGCACCACTACACGACCTTTCTATTGATTGAAAAAGTGTTAAAACAAAATTGGGGTTGGAATACCCAAGTAATCAAATCTCCCAAGATTCCTTCTATGACTTTCATGGTCGACAATGAACAAATATCAGGGAATGAAGAAAAGGAGGAGTACATGGCAGAAAAGATGACCTAACTTGAACGCTTGACAAAGCATGTTATGGGCACACCCGTGAAAGAGGTCAATGTCATAGAATTAAAATCTTATAAAGATGATGAAGAAGAAGAAAAGATGTTGGATGAGGGAATTCGCTATTTGGCTAACTACTCAGTGGGTTCCTGCCCTACCTACCAAAGGCGAGGTGGGAATCAAGGTTGGATAGACCATGAAAGGGATAAAGATTGGAGATATTGAGAACATTACTATGACCGTTATGTTCTTCCTCATGACCGTACCAAAGCCAAGGAGTCAAATACTATCGACCCCAAAAAATTCAAGATCTAGGATGTTTTGACAAGGATCTTGAATAGAGTAGAAGGAACAGACAAAATGGTCTATGAGTTAGAAGGCGATTTTTCTCAACTTTGTCAAACCGTGATGTCTCACTTTACTTCTATCAAGCAATTGGAAACCTAAGTCGGGAAAATATCTACGCAACTAAATGTTAGACCTAGAGGTGGACTCCCTAGTGACACGATTGCTAGTCTAAAGAATGATGCTAAAGTTCTAAAAATTGGCACAAGGAGTGGGAAGGTACTTGATGAGCCATTTGCAGGAGATGTGAGCGAAAATTTTCTCAAAGATAAAGCAAAGGAGGTGATGCCTCGAAGAAAATATGCAAGTGATAGAAAGAGATCAATGAGAGTGATGAAGAAGTGGTTGAAGTTAGAAAGCCACAATATGAAACAAGGACGACCATGCAAGTTCCTACCCCATTCCCTCAACTATTGCATAAAAAAGAGGAAAGTGACAAATTTAGGAAGTTCATGACCAAACTTAGCAACCCATCAATAAATATTCCGTTACTTGAGGTAATCCATGAGATCCCAGGATATACTAAGTTAATGAAAAAGTTGATGTCCAAGAAGAAACTTGTTAAAGGTGATACCATTGAGGTCACTCATGGGTGTAGCACTATCATACATAGTAAGGTTGCGTAAAGAAGGATGACCCTGGCTCATTTACTATTCCTTGCACAATTGGGACACATGAGTTTGTAAAAGCTCTATGTCACCTGGGGCGAGCATCTACTTAATACCTTCTGTCATATATAAGAAACTTGGCTTGGATGCCCTAATACCAACCTCTATATGATAGTTGATAGTGGACTAGTCTATAAAAAGACTGCTGGGTATATTGTTTGATGTCCTTGTGAAAGTGGACAAGTTCATTCTTCTGGCGGACTTCATGGCATTGGATTAAAAATGGACCAAGAGGTGCCTATCATTCTTGGTCATCCTTTCTTGGCCATCGAATGAGCTATTGTCGATCTAGAGTTGGGGAATATGAAATTTAGAGTGTAAGAAGATGAGGTCTCTCTTAGAATTTGCAATTCAAAGAAGCAAACAACGGAGTTGCAAGTACTCTCCACGGTGGATGTTGAAAATGAGAAGATGGATGAGGAGGATTTAGAGGACCCACCTTGAGTATTAAAGAAGGAATACATTGTGCTATGACGATAACTAAGGTGATAGGAAACCCACAAATGCCACGAGAGTGGCTTGTATCCTTTTTGTTATGTTTTTATAGCAAAGATATTATCTTTTGCATGTATCTAACCCATGCATTTATGGCACTTTTGAGTGCATTGGATGAGCTTAAAATGGGGAAACTATGTAATTCTCCTTTAAAATGCTGAACAAGGGAAAATAAGGAGCAGAATTTCTCTCAGTTACTGCGATCACATTCCCCAAGCGCGATTGTGGTCACGCAGGTGTCAGCGGTTGTGGCCACTTCAGGTATTTAAACCCTAGTTTCCCTCATTTCCCTTACACTTTCCTTTTAAAATTGAACTCTATAATTTGGGGCTGATTTCTGTATAAGTTTATGGGTTCTCAAGAAACATCCTTGCATCCCTTCTACATCACAACGCCAGTAAATGTCAAGAATCCGTGCTTTTACTTTTTAAAATAGACAATAGAATGCATAAATAAGAAAGGGTCAAAATTTTTAATTGATATTCTTTCCATGTTTTCATGCTTGGTATTGGTGTGATGTTAGCTGATTGCATAAGGTATGCACAAAAATGGGAAGAACTTGAGTACCCAATGATATGTGAAAAAGGTAGACAAATGAGAGATGTGCACCAAGTGTTTGTTAAATTGCTCAAATGGACTTTCTTAAGGGCACGTTAACACATTAGTTAGCATTGTTTAAATGATCTTCATATGCACCCAAATTATAGAACATGCTAGTAGCCTAACTTTGGAAGAAATTTGAACATGTAGTACTGACACAGAACCAGCCTCAGATATCACAACCGTGGTCATAGACCACGATCATGGAAATACGAACACGGTCTTGACCTACGATTATGGTAACTGAGGAAAGTTTCTTGCCATGCCAAAAATCTTGCACTTTCAATTTTTGGTCAAACAGCAATAAAGACCTAGTCCAATGAACTCTAGTGATGAATCTAGTACAATTTGCATATTTAAAATGTCATAAAAATATATAATGTGTGCTTAGTTCTTTAAGGACGACTCCATGGATAAGTATGATTACATTTGATTCATGGAACCCAAATGCCACACTCATTACTATAGTGATCGTCTAAGGACAAAATTTCTCCTGGAGAGAGGAATTTGCTTAGAAAATATACCGGAGAAACTATCGACATTTCATGACAAACTTGAAGCCATAGGATGGCGATGCTTCTCCACGTATCCATGCATTGCAAATGAACAATAGGTTTGTGAATTGTATGCCAATATCAGTGAAGTATCTTTTTCAGATCCATTCAATGTGACTGTCAAGATCTAGGGCAATCCAGTTGAAGTTGGGGCTAGCAAATCAATGATGTTTTTGGGCTCAAACATGAAGACATGGGTGAATTCAAAGCAAAGGGGTGTAAACCAGGGAGTTGGTTGGTACAATGACTATTCCCCAGAAAGGAAGTCTCTTGGACCAAGACTAAAAGCAATATATTCATGAACGATTTCACTTCGGAGGCTCAGATATGGTTGCACATCATTTGTAGACGAGTTTCCCCTTGCACCCACATAATAGCAGTCCCAGAATTGTGTGCTCGGATGGTTGCTTGTATTCTAGACGGTATCTCATTGGATGTTGGTTAGCTCGTGGTCAATAAAATAGATCATTTTAAGAACCAAGGTGGTATGCATCTCTTTTCCCCCTCTTTAATTATCAGGATTTGTAAGAAAACAAGGATGGACGAGTATGCTAGTGATATATGGGTGCACCCTAGTGCCCCCATTTACCCCTTGAGGATTAGAGGAGAGGGCACAACTTCCAAAAGTAAGAAAAGAAAGACCGACTTGGAAAAGCCGACATGCAGTGAGCCCAAGTCTCACAGGACAACCAACACAGGACCTTTTGAGGAGATTGGAGTAAACATTGCTCCAATTAAAGAGATTGTGTCTAGTTTACCCCAAGGACCGGGAGAGCCTTCCACCACTCATCATTCCTATATGTCATGTACCGATTATGAGAAGTATAAGGAGGAACAAAAGAAGCAAGAAGCTATCATTGATAAGATTGAAATGGCCTACTCCTATTTGGAGGAGTCACATAGAGACCTCCAAATCGTGCATGAACAAAATGGTTACAAGGGAGAAAAGGAGGGATGAATTCTTTAGCAGGATATGAAAGGGTGTGAAGGGCCTATGAAAGGTCCTAAGGCCTCGAGATAGACTTCCTTCTTCTTGGGTAGGCAGTGAAGATGAGGCCCCAGCGGAGTGGTTCAATCTTGATAAAGATGGTGATGATGCAGAGTTCGACAGTGATAGCATGCGGTTTCAGGGAGCACCCTTATCTTTTTTTCCCTTGATTATTTATGCAGTGGGGGATACTGCTACCTTTTAAGTTGGGGGTGTTTCAATATTTATTTCATTTGGGCTTGTATTATTGATATTTCTACATACTTATTTGCTCTTTTGGATAATTTTTATTTTGATTTTTATTTGGTTTGCAATATTTGGGCAAAAGACACTAGCTGCACGTAAAAGCTGAGTACTCTACCATTGAGTTAGCAACCCGAAGAAAATATCAAAACAATGGTGTAGATCCAATCTGAAGAAAAAGAAATAAAGAGATTAGACAAGACAACCAAAAGCCATTAAAAGAAGAAATCTGGTCTAAAGGGATTCCGTGGCAGTGCCTGTGATACATCTTTATTCATTCATCACACATCTGGGGATAACATCTACCTACTTTGACGCATAAAATAGAATATTAAAAAATAATCATAATTAAAATACTGGAAAGAAAAGAGTAGACAAGGAATGAAAATAGATCCTTGGTCTATGATACAAAAATGGGGGATAGAAATGATAGGCAATCAAGAGAGAATAGGCCGATAGGGATAGACACAGGAACTGAAATAGATTTTGATGATTACTTCCATAGAGAATAGGGGAAAAACACTCTGATGGTGCCCACATTTGCATGGATTAGTTGATTCAGTCTTAGTTTGTTATTTTAGTTTTAATTTTATTAGACGAGCCTTTCCATTATGATTGGGTTTCTAACCATAGGTGCATAGGCAGTCTGAGTACCCATGGCATCAAGGCCTTAGAGTGCAAGCGAAGTCTGAGTACCCCTAACATCGATAATCTGGGTTTGCATCAATATCCATTAGTGAATTCTGAGTGACCATATAGTGGGTTTCTCCATACCAATGTGAGACGATAGCTTGGATGGTTTCCATTATTAATAAATTATATGTGGTGCGGATAAAAAAGCAAACAACCCCCTCCATCCAAAAATTTTGCGAAATTCGAAGGCATGGACTTGAGCAACTTTATAATGAATCTTTTCCCTCCTTGTTTGACTCCAAAAGTTGACTTTCAAAAAATTATGAATACTCCATCATTGTCTCGAGTGGATAGAATAATTGAACCCCCTTTACAACATTTGCATGCGATGTGTGTGAGGTTAATTGTCTTCATCTCATGTGTACTTGTACTATCTAGAACTTGCCCCTTTAGTCTTTCAAAGATAAATTTTGATTGTGCTTTGTTGGAAAAATGATCATAGTCCATCATGTGATTTTAGAAGTCCACTTTAGCCTAAAAAACCTACCAATACATAGGAATTACCCCTAGTCACCCCCTTTGAGCCTTTGGACCTTTCTTTGGCAAATGCATTACAAGCCATGACCCTTTTATTCATCTCCTCTTGAACCCCATCCTCCTTAAACTTAAAAATAAAAATTGAGGCTAAAAGCCTAAGTTGGGTGTAGTGGAAAGAGAAAGAAGTATAGTTGAGCCACAAAGTCGTAAGAAGGTGCCGACAATCCTAAGAAAGTGAAGATTTTTTGTTTGAATAAAGAAAAGATCCCATAAATGAAAGAAAGGCATTATCTATGAACATAAAAAATTATAGAAGAAGAAAAAAAAAGGAGAGTGGGGAAATCAAGAAAAAACAAAAGTAGGTAAAATAGTAAAGTAAAAAGAAGTGGCCCAATAGCGAATAAATAAAAAGAGTATGATGTAGAAGGTCAACGTGGGCGTAGCCTTGTTTTCCTAAGTTGATCTCCTACTCTACCCTAAACCTACATTACAAGTTCAACAAGACCTTTGTGATTCCCAACCAAGTGTAATCATTATAGTGGTGATTGAAAATAGGGGCATGCCTATGTCATGGTACTTGTTAACATGGAGAATTTCTTGAGAGAGTGGGTGTTTACACTAAAACTTCCTTGTTGCATGATTGGCAACTAGGCGTATGGATTTTTCTCTTTCTTGGGAGAAAGCACGTGAACTAGTTGAGGTGGGTGATTTTGTCATCTTTCGCACTATGAGATAAATGGAAGTATAGCATTGATGTAGTCAACATATGACTAATTTTTAGAGTGTTAGTAGATGTTACATGGTTGCTCCCCCAAAGTCTATTACATCCTTCACTATTTTATTTTATGATGAGGTGGGTCTTTAAAAGCTTATTTGTCCATGTGTGAAAAGATTTTGGTAGTAGCAATCGAGTTTTAGTCTTCGTAATCATTGAGCAATAGAATGATGCATACATATGAAATTGTCTCATAATAAAGGGTAGTGTTGCTTGAGGACAAGCAATATCTTAAGTTGGGTGTGTTGATGAGTGGTTCCACTCATTCTCACTAAACATTTATGCTCAATACCTTGTTTTGAATAAATAAATAAGATATATTGGTGATAAAATGTACTAATATCCACTTTTTGTAGACATAGAGTTGAGGAGATCAAAAGATATGAAGTGGAGTTGAAAATGATAAAAAGAGCAAACAAGAGCGTAGTTGAAGACCTGGAATACATCAGCTTCGGTTGTCGCAACCATGGTCCTCCATCTTTGGTCGCGTTCAATCAAGACAGTTAGCACAACAAGGTCATGACACACAACCACAATCGCGAATAGTTTTGCACGATCATAGTTCAACGAGAATATGCCCAGAGGTAGATCTGTAAAAGCACTTAGACGCATTCCAATCCATATTTAAGCAAAAACCCTTTCTTCTTTAGGTATTGCTCACCATATAGACATTTTTGAATTAAGAAGAAGAAACCCTAATTTGGGCAAGTGTGTGATTATTCTTGGAGGCTAAATTTCTTAGTGATTTTGTAAAGAATGAATGTTTTGGATAATCCTTATGGTATATTTCTCTTTACTATCTTCATGAGTAGCTAAGTAATTTAGTGTTGGGATTATGTTGAACTAAATTGTGTTTGTGTGTAGGTGTTGATGTATTTACAAGAATTTTAGTTGTTGATTATGGATTCCACCATTGCATGAGCTTATTAATTGGAATTTGAGGGTAAAACTCCAAAATATCCAAATGGGTTTGATAGGTGAAAACCCCAAACTCTAGAAACCCTTTATCATCCTTAAAAAGGGGATAGAGATGAACATAAGGTAACCCATAACATCTTTGAAAGAGGGTTATAGGGGGGAAAGGCAATGGTGGATAATTAATTCTATGGTTTACTACCTTTTACAATCTTAGAAATAAGTGTAATCGGAGTGTAAATCATTTCAAGAGCATCATCCTAGAATCATGGATGGTTGATTGATGTTTTGGGTAAATATAACCTGTACACTTGTTAGGTGCTCGAAAGAGACAATGGGTGAAATCGTTGTGGCTTGATTGAAAGATTGGCCATAATGACTATAAACCTATCTTATCCTTTAGTTAACAACTAAATTTCATGTCAAACCATCATCAATCCTCATGCTTGAACTTTTAGGCAGACATAATCCCAAGATTTCCTCAAATCTTGATTTTAAATCAAAAGTGTTATATTCATGCATGGTTAGTTGACAAGCCACTCCTAAATCAAATTCCCCCTATTTTATTTTACATGTTGCTTTTGTTAGCATTCCGAATAATCTCATAGTAAGTTGGGCATCCCTAAGGTTTGAAGTTTATAATCCACTCCTTGAGATTCGACCCCAAATCAAATTGGGTTACTTGACAACGACTGTCTCACTCTTAAACTATGAAAGTGAGTTGAGTGTTATCATAAAGCATAAAGCTTTAATCTCCAGAAATCAAACAATACATATTATGAAAAAATTAATTCTTTATGATTGTTGTTTTGGGTACACAATCTGTATGTTTTGCACAAACACTTTAGCACAAGTTCAAGACAGCATCAAGATAACCTATGAAGTTTTAACACATTCAACATAAGTTCTACTAGAACTATCGAAGAAGTATGTTATTTAAAAAATAAGATGAAGAAGAAATAGAATTAAGTCCTCCCATTTCATGGAGTGTCCTTAATGAATTAATTTCCCTCAAGTCCTCAAGTACCCGAGGTTGCAAAATTTTTTCTCCCAAAATAAAATGGATCACAATGTGAATGTGGCGGTTCCTCAAATGTTCAGATTCTTCCACTACAAGAAAATGGTTAAATTGTGACGGAATACTTTTGTTACAATTTATGACAGAATTTTGATGAATTGTGATGGATTATTTTTTCATAAATATAAAATCTATATTTTTTTATTTTAACATAAATATTGGAAGAGTAACAGATTTGTGACAAATTTCTGATAGATTTAAATATAATTTTTTTGACAGAAATATTTTTGTCACAAATTAAAGCTAATGAGAAAATAATAACGTTCTATCACAAATTTGTTACTAAATTTGTGACAGATTGAGTATTCCATCACATTTTTTTAAAAAAAGTAATTAATGTAATTATTCCGTCATAACAAAAATTAAAAAAAAAATTATTTGTGGTGGATATATTTCCGTCAAAAGCAAAATTGGGTTTCCTCTAAAATATTTTTCATTTTCCCTCTTTTTTTTTTACATCGTCTTTTTCCATCAGTTACACTTAAAACCCTTAATTTTTCATCTTCTTAATTTCTTCATAGGCATTCAATTTCTTCCACAAAGCAGTCTCATTCACTGAGATAATCCGCATTTGATTTCTTTTGCAAGCACTTAGTTCATCTCAATTTCGGTTCTTCTTCAACTTATTGAGGTAATTTATCTCAATTTCTATCTTTTTCAACTTATTGAGGTATGAATTATGCCATTTTTTTTGCTTGTTAAGGTATGGAATAGATTGATTTCAACAGAATTGCCCTAAACTAGTGATGTAGCATGAGTTTCTGTTGTTTCTTGGAACTCATGGGGTTGTTTCTAGGGTCAGAAGGCACTGATAGGGTTGTTCCTTGTCATATTTTATTTTGTATCCATAGCTGACAACGTTGGTCATCGCCCTATGCTTATTATGTCATCCATGCTATATTTTCTTAGTTTCTTAATAATATTGTGGTCGCCTAATGTCTATGTACTGCTTATAGCTAGACTTTTAGATGGGTTTGGAATCGGATTAGCGTATAAACTTTAGCTTCCTCTACTCTTTATTATTACTAGGTAATTTTTCATGTTAAATATCATTGGTATTTGAGCCAATTCCATTCTGTGGGATCAAATTATTGAGTTCCTCAGTACAAGCACTTCCTTAGCATACATCCAACTACTCGAGTCGCTTGTTTGAATAGAGTTTAGTGTCATCTCAGTTACTCTTCTGATGTTTTTACTGGAGTTAATTGTGTAAAGATAACTCGTCTATTAAGTGGCTTGTCTCATATAAAACTATGTAGCTGCTGCCAAATGCCATGGAGTAATTGGCATTTCTCCCATAGACATATTTTTATCTATTCACCAAAGTCGCCCTTTCGTCTCTCTCTGACTCCCTGGCTATAACATTCTAAGAGTTTTAATTAGCTGAACAACTTCACTTATGTGCCTTGGATCCTTAGAAAGAAATAAAACTTTCTTCAAATAAATAAAACTCTGATTCATAACAAAATTTGCATCAACATGTGTAAAAGGGGGTACCAGGGATATTGAAAATGATGCGGATATTACAGTTGCGATTGGTATCCTGCTGGCTCAAAACAGTCTTAACAGTGGCCACATGGAAAGGAACCATAGTACCATATATTGGTAAAAGAATGGCACTGATGCTCTTCTTCTTAAAGAGGAAAATATTGGGTAAAAGTGATAACTTTTTTCTTCTTTCTTTATGTCTTTCTAAACAATTTATTTCACTTGATTCATTTTTATGGACTTTGTTTTGCAGTTATAGAATAATTATCATTTTAGAATATGAGAGACACGCCATCATTAATTGCTGGTTCTCCTGATACTCCTGGTTCCATAGATATCCCTATTGGGTTTAGTAGCAGCTCATCAACAACTAGGCGGTTGGTCATATTAGTTGTCGGGGAAAAGTAAGAGCATATATTTTTACAAAAGTTATTTACCTTTTTAAAAAAATAAATTTCATAAAATGTATAATTTACTCTTTATAATTATATTTAAGGTTTGTCCCTAATGGTCATTCTATCAGAAAGACCATCACAAAAAATTTTAAGGAACGACAAGATGCTACTGGATACACATGGAGGGGTGTCACTGAATCCACTCGTAAATTCTATTGGCATGAATTCATGATAAATATTTCTTTATATTAAAAATTTATAATGTTATTATTGTTTTTATGTCTCTAACTAATTTTTTTCTAGAAATCATATTAGTGGAATCCTACAGAGAACTCCATAATCGAACACACTTGGAAGAAGGTGGCATCCAACTTATTTACAAAAAGAATGTGTCATTGGTAAAGAGAAATAAACAAACCAAATTTTGTGTTGGATGATGATTGGCAAAGCTAAAAGACATATTGTGCTTCTGGTGAATTTGAGAACAAATCTCATATTGCAACTTAAAATCAATGTAGTAAAACTGGTGGTTCGGGAACTGTTCAAAGCAAACATACCGGTGGTTCCAGGTCAACAGTGGAGCATACTATAAAATTGATAAATTTCATACTTTAATAGATTAATTCTTTGACTTTATCTTTGATTTTAATGTTGAACTTTCTTTCAGGCAACCAAAATTGACCGTGAACCAAATTCATGGGAGATATTTAAGAAGTTGCACCAAAAAGAGGATGGCAGTTTTGTTAATGCCAAGTTGAAGAGCATTAATGTAATTTTGCTTATTTGTGCTACAACTGTAATCACCAATACTGCTCTTTGAGCTCTGTGAAATGTCCCCTTGCTCTCTGGATTTTGATGCCTTATTGGGTTTCAAGACAAGGGTAACCCTGCCATCATGGCCATTATTTGCAAAGCCTGGTTTAGTAGCATGACAGTTATTGCTATTTTCACTTGATTCAGTGGTTATACATCCAGAACCTTGAATCGTAAGCCTTTAACAGAATCATTTCTTACATTCTTGAGAGCACACTGTCATTGCTGACAAATAAATTGTTCAGAAGTCAGATTAGAAGTGCCGGATGTCACTATTGCTTTTGGTTTTGCTTTTTTGTTGATAAGGGTCTTGTTCTTGAATGCTAGATTTGTAGTATGAGTGGTGCTTTTGTTTGATATACTCTCTTTGTTTCTTCTCGTGACACTAGATGAAGAGATATTTTTCAATATGGTTTTCCGCTTCAGCTTAGGATTCTTGGAGGTAATGGGTTACATTGTCGAAAATTGCTGAAATGCTTTCATCTTGTACTAGACTTCCTGCACGAGTGAAACTAGATTCACTTGTATCTGCAAACATGAAAGAGTTTGTAATTCTTATAACTTTGGCTCTATTTTACTGAGGAAGAACATTTTTCTTAGAATTTCTTTTGGTAGCAAAATGTTTTTTTCTCTTTGCTACTTGATAAAAAGTATAAGGTTTGCTGAGTTAGCTCTAGAGGGCAGAAGCCAAGAGAAAGACACATCTTTACATGTATCTTTTATTATGTGAAAGTATAAAACTACCACCATCTAGCATTGTGCACTAGCGCGATAAGATTGCAAAAAATAACAAGAAAAACTTGTCCAACACTTGTATCTTCATGCATAAAAATTGATACAATATCTATTGTTGTTTATCGAAGAAACAATATCTATTGTTGCTCATTTGTTTTTAGTTTTACAGTCTAAACAAAACCAAGATTTGATAACGCCACACATAATCACTAAGCATTTTACAACTTTTCTAACAATAAAATACTAGTAATGCTTGAATGCAGGGGATATTATTTCTTCTGCTAGCTTCTCTTTTAGTCCTTTTAGTTGAAATTTAAGAACAACCCTATGTTAGCATCAGCTAAAGAATACTAGTACATACGACCTTATACTATTAAAAGGATATCCATCTTCTTAGGGTACGGGGAAGGGTCGCAACCTGATAGAGGGTTATGTAGACAGTCTACCTTGACATAAGTATTAGTAACTGATTCCACTATTATATTAATATGAAAAAGTGGTCAGGACTCAGGTCTTAGAAAATTTACCTCTATAGGCAAGTAAAACATAACTCACCTACTAGCAGAGGTATAAGCGAAATCATTCCATTTCTGACCAACCCATAACACAATTCTCCTATCAGCTATACCTGTGTAAGGTTCCCTCCCTTTGGTGTCAAATGCAAGACTTTTCGGGCCCCGAATCCTATTTAATAACCTGATTTCCGATTTCTATAGCAAATTTTGGGTATCTTTTTCCATTGGAATTTTAGACCAGGCAGGCATATCAACTCTGGTCAATTTTCATACTGTTGGCTGAGAATCCTAAAAATATAAATAATGCAGTGCCATTGGTATTTAGTGTACTTTTATTAAACTGGATGTTTTTCTCATTCTGGTCAATTTTGTGAAATTATGTTAGAACAGTAAGGAGTCCAAGTCTAATGGCTGGCTTTCTAAATTTACAAGAATATTTAGTGTTATGTGATGTAGTTTAATATTGCACCTGCAATGGGCTGATTGTTTTCTTAATCATCTGGTGTTTCCAGCTTCCTCCCTTTTTTTTGTTTTGTTTCTTTTCTATTATTCACAGCCGTCCTTGCTGACCAATTATAATTTTTATGGATTAGTTTGTGTATAAGTGGCTTTTAATCTATGAGCTATCTAGACCAGAATGTAGAGCTATTGATGCCCATTAATGTGATGTAAATGAACTGAATGCACTTCTAAGTGTAGAGAATTATGCTGCATCATGTTAGAAAGAAGTGACAAGTCTAATGCTGGGCTTTCAGCAATTGCAAGAGAAATTTAATGTTTTATGCAGTTCCAGTATTGCACCTACAAAGAGCTGATATGCAAGAGTGATTTATCTTCTTGATTTAGCTAGTGGTATCATATGGATTGGTTGTTTTCATACTATTTTTATTGGCTGATTATTTGTATTTTATAGGATAAAATGGAGGTTGTCATAGCTACTGCTCTTTCGGGATCAACAGATGATTCATCAGAAGATTAAGAACTCGATATAAATCACGTGTACTTTGATATTGTGGGTAGAGTAAAAAACAATGTGTGTATGATTGGACTCTCAAGCTTCAACCTTGTATAAAGATATGACATTCAATTTACCTGTTGTAGTGTCCAATCATGTTGCCGAAGAGCGCATCAAAATACTCGAGAAAGAGGTGTCGCATATGAGAGAAAATCAAGAGAGAGTTATTCAAGAGCATGTAGAGTTGGAGGTGCAACAACAAGTAGAGCAAGAAGTTTTCCGTTTGAGGCAACAAAGTGATGATCGATTCAAATCTATGGAGGAGAAATGGTCTCACATGATGAGCGATATGGCATTATCTTCTCGCTCATTTAGTAATCCTACTCTCCCTAATAGGGACTCATCTAATCCTTAAGTCTTTAATAGTTTGGGATTTTAGCTACTTCAAGTGTCGACTTGAACATTGTCACACTTTTTTGGATAGTTATATGCTTTAAATTTTAAACATTGCTAGACTTTTGCTTATTGAAGTTGTGATTTTTCATGTATTAATCAACTTCATACTTTTTTTATTATAAATCTTGTATTATGTTTTTTATATATATAGTGTGTGTGTGAGAGAGAGCATAGTATTTCGTAATTATTATTTATTAAATTAAAAATTCAAAATAAACTTTGTGACGGATTTAGTTTGTCATAATCTATCCTAAATTTGTTACTAATATAGACAAGAGAGTCATATTGTGTCTGAATTAGTCTGTCACAAATTATTTATAACGAAATATATTGTCACAATTATGGTGACTAGGTTTGAAAATTTGTTACGAAAATTATCTGTCACTATTTTATGACAGATTATTTTGTCACAAATCTATTATAATTTTGTGATGGAATTTAAGTCAAATTTAAGGATTTATATTGCGACAGACAATCTATCTCAGTTCCGTCACAATAATTTTGTGACGGAAATTAAATCCATCACAATGATTTTATGACCAAAGGTTCTGAGACGCACATTTTTTCGTCATAAATCCATCACAATCAATGATTTATGACAGATTTGTTGCTAAAATCTCTTTCACAATTTAGCCATTTTCTTGTAGTGTTCGAATACACTCAACGGCAGATGATCACAAAGACTTTTAGAAGTAGAAGAGTGTTTTTCAATCCTTAAATTTTCGTACATATCTGTTGAAAAAATGCTGGTATTTATAGCCATCAAGTGCCCCTTCGTAAAGAAAGCAATGGTTCATCGGAAAGGTTTATCACTTCAAAACAGTCATGTCAGTCCATTTCGAAACAGTGTGTCTTATCAGAAAAGTCACATTCGACCGAACAGTCACCTCTTTTCCAAAATAGTGTGTCATTTTCTTAAAGGGTTGCATCCCTTTTGAGTAATTCTGCGTTTCTACATGGCGTTTTATGAAGAAAAATATTTTTCTTTTTTCAAATTAATAAATTCCACTTGTTTTTCAAAGCTGAAGCCGAAGCTGAGCAGCGATGACAACGCGAGACACCTCTTGATTCTTGCCTCACAATTCACTTGAAGGTGTGTTTCTTAATAAGAAAACATGAAAGTTACTTTCTCCCACCAATGTGAGAGAAGTATACTTTCCTTAAGTGAGTACACTTTCCCTCCATTTTTTATTCCCACCAATTGAAACTTACATGTGTATGTGTGAGTGCAGATGAAAAAAGTGGGAGGAGAGGGAAAAGGCAAACTAGAGCATCATTAAAGGGGAAAGTGGTCGTTAGTACATCAACTGTCATTAGGAAATTAATGTGAAAAGTAAAAGGAAAGAAGTTTTTTCTTTTTACACTTTGTTACTTGTATACTAAGAACCACAGGATAAATCCCTTAAATCTTCAAATGTTTTCCTATTCACGTGCGAAATTTATTGTTAAGGTTTATACATCTACTTATTCATTATGTCTTGAAACAATTCATTTTACCGATATTCATATTCACAATCAACTGAAGTTGGAGAGAAGTTCGTTTAACACTTGGTGCATATAATACATCAAAATAATCTCATAAAAAATTTATATTTATATTTAAATGCAAACGTATCATTAGGCACAAATAGTAACACTTCACGTCTATTGAATTAAAACTCTGTATTCGTCTTTCCTAGTTTATTAAGGTTAGATAAACTACTAATAGTAGTATGTATTTAAATTCACTTCTTGTTTATGATGACATGGTCTGATAATCTCTCTATAATACCTGTATGTCTATGTTTGAAATATGATTCAGGTCACATGTGGAGCAATTCTTCGAAGTCTCTACCTCTTCTACATTTTTGTTGTTAGTTCATTTATGTAAGGAAAGGATTGATTTAAACGAGGTTGGTGGAGAGAAATAAATGAGAAATATTTTTATCTTGCCATGCGCTCATAAAGCTATTCTTCCGCTTAGGAAGGCAGTCGACACTAGCAATGATTGATTTGACTAAAGGGAAAAGTGCACATAGAGAGAAAGCATTATGCATTAAAGCACAAACAAAAAGCAGAGGACACACGGAATTTCACTTTGCAATTCCAACCTCCATTATTGTGGGCACGCAATTGATTGCCAATGCAATTTTCTGCAATTACAGGGCCTTTAACCATTCTTTTTAATGTAACTTTTATCACCTTTTAGCTCACCCTCTTTCCCCCTTAATTACTTGCTAAATCCAACTGTCTACTTTGGAGTCAAATGATACAAATTTTGATTAAGATTTTAAAATATATTTTTTAATCAAATTGAAAAAAAAAAGAAAAATTATAATTAATAGTACTTTTCACATAATTTTTGAACATCTAAATTTTAATTTTAAAAAATTAAATTAATCTAATCTAATTTATATTTAAAACTTAGTCAAATTTTCTTAAAAACGAGGAAAACAATTAGGGAATGAAGGGAGTACCTTTTTTTAAAAAAAAAAAAAAAATATTTTTCTTTTATAATTCCTGCCTTCGAGAATAAATGATTTTATAACCTTTCAGGTTTGATTTAAAACAAGCATTATATAAAAGAATCAAGAATGTATTAACTTTTCCTTATTCATACTTATCCTTACCTAAAGGGTTTTCGATAATTCTTGCATTTTTCTACGAGTAGATTAGGGTAATTTAGTCAAGACCCTCTTAACTAATGTAACTCCCTCCATTCGTTTTTTACTTATCATATTTAACTTAGACACATCTATTAAAAAATAATTATTAACATAACTATTTTACCATAATATCCCTATTAATTATTATTTAGTGGGGGTAGACTTTCGATATTCGATTCGTTATTTTTAATGTTTGAGTTCGGTAATTTTGTAATTGATAATCAAAAGTAGATACAAGCACTATACTTTTAAAGTTCGATTCGATAATTCGATAATCGATAAATTAAATTTCGATTTGATACAGTATTTGATAATACCATCTTTTTCGATAAGAAAACAGATAATACCATTTTAAAGTTGGAGAGAAAGGCTACTAGAAATGTATTCAATAAAGGTAAAATACATACTGCTTTGATGTGCGATTTGGTATGTGATAAAACCAAATGAGAAAAAACATGATATGTTTTCGGAAGCAACTGTTTATTTTTGACCAATTCTTTTCAACAACTCATAAAGTCAATTGTTTCAAATCTCTCATTAGTGTGATGTTACATTATACTTAACCTTCGTCACAATTTCAATGAAACTACACCTTGAAAGACAAATGCAAAGTTACACAGACTAAAAAGGGTTTGAGTAGAGAGGATTTGAGTAAGTGCAAAGGGTTTTTAGCTTGTTGGATGTGTTCGTATTTGCTCTCTCCGCCCTCTTTCTAAAAGTGTTTGTCCTCATATAATTGTCCCTTTTTATGAAATCAAGAGAATATTATTATGTTCTTCCAATACCATCCCATTATTAAATAACTAAACTAAGTGTATATACTCAAATTTACATTTTCAAAGCATAATTAATAATGCTAATTGGATAAAATAAACCCCTAATAAATTATTTCTTATAAGGAGTGCCAAATCAACAAGAGTCGAAATTGGAGTCCATGAAGTTTTGATGATTGACAAGTAAATGAAACATGCTGATCAAGCTACTTCACTGATGCAAAATATCAAGGATGCAAGCTTAGAAAAAGTTCATTAATAAATCTATTATACCTACTAAATCCGCGCACCCCCCTACAAATGGTATCAGAGCACAGCAATTTAAAAAGTACGGAAGAGATATATGTTAGAGTTAGAATATATGTTAGAGTTAGAATATACATGTTAAGAGTTATTAAGTTATTAAAATCAGATTTAGAGTTAAAAAATTTACCTACAAAAATATTAAATTAATTATGCGAAGACCATTTAAAAATAGAGAAGCTTTTAGAAAAATTAAAAAATCTTTAATAAGTAATTATTCAGAATATATAAGTCTAAATAAAACAAAAGAAAATTCACAAAAACTAGCCTACTTAATTACATTAATATCTAGTATTGAATCAAAATTAATAACACACTTAAAATCCAGAAGAATGAAACACATACCACCTAATTATGATAAAATTAGATTTAGATATCCACCAAGATATTATAAATATAATTTAAAATGAATAAGGTACAACAATATAAAGAATTAAAACAAATTATCTCTGAAAAACGTAAAGAATTAAAAATAAGAATAGAAAGACTAAATTATAATATATTTGCCGGAGTTAGTAAAAATTCAATAGATACCCAAAAGGATGAAATATCAAAATTAGAATCACAAATAGATAGTTTGGAATATGTATATCAACATGACCTATTCACAATAAAATGAATAAAGAAGAATTTATAATAGATGAAAAAATATATGAAAATCACGAAGGATAAAAAATAAAAATAGTATTTTCTAATCTAGGACGAAGATATAAGAAAATAGGTGAACATTTATATCTAATGTTGGAAAAAGAAGAATTAAAATTAGAAGATAAATTAACAGCAATGGTAAGAATAGAAAAAGAAAATGAAGAAATAGATAGGAAAAAAGAAATAGAAAAAATAAAACAACAAACTACGGAAGAAATACGAAAAATAGAAGAAACTAAAAATAGTAGGATTGCTGAATTAGAAAAAGAACTACAAATATTAAAAGAATTGTATGAAGAAAGACAAAAAGAAAAAGAAGAAAAAGATAGAGAACAGAAATTACTAAACGAGATAAATCAATTTAAGGAAAAATTAGAAATAAAAAACGAAGAATTAGAAATAAATAACATAGATATTGAAGAAACAGATAATTATGAGTCCGAAGATAGTGAAACATATACAGAAATATTAACAAATACAAAAAATCTAGAAATCAATGAAGAACAAAAAGAAATTAATGAGGAAAACTTAGAAAATACCCACACAGAAATAAATACTCTTGATAAAAAAGAAAATGAAAATATAATACCTAAAACAACAGAAATAAGAAAACCTATATATTATAAGAATAAGTTTAAAAAATATAATGAATATGATAAATGGATACCAAAACAAATAGTAAATAAAAATTATAACTTTTTAGATCTAGACTGTGTAATAGATACAGAAAAAACAATACAATTATGGATAGGATATATGACAAAACAATTATTAGATAATAATATAAATATAACAGATGCACCGGAATATATAGAAAAAACACTAATAGGATCAGTAAAACTATGGTTTGCAAATCTAACCGAAAATAGCAAAAAAGTATTAAGAACTAATAAACCTATAGAAGGAACATCATCGACAACAACTAAACTAACACCTATAGAATTATTAAAAAAATATGAAACAGCTATAAAAGATGAATTTGGTAGTACGACAACAATCGAAGAAGAACAAAATGAAGAAAAAGATACAAATAGAAATTTAATGTTAAAATTAGCAATATGAAATATGTGTTATATAGATGAATATACTTGTGCATTTAAAGAATATTATTACAAAGGAGCATATAGTATAGAAGAAAGTAAAGAAATAAGAAAATTATATTTTAATAAATTATCCGAGCCATTTAGTTCGAAAATAATAAAAAGTTGGGAAGAAGCAAAAATAGTAGATACGTTAGGAGCAAGAATAAAATATTTACAACAATGGTATAGAAACTTATGTGAAAAATATAGAGAAGAATTAAAAATGGAAAAAACATTAATAAAAAATTTAGCTTGTTGCAAAAATAAAATAGCACCCCAATTTGGATGTGAAGAAAGATATTATAAGAAAAGAAAAAGACATAAGAAATATAAAAAATATAAAAAATCAAAATATAAATATAAGAAATCAAGAAAAAGATATTATGTAAAAAATTATAAACATAAAAGACCATATAGAAAAAAGAAATCTATAAAAGAATGTACTTGTTATAATTGTGGAAAGTTAGGACATTTAGCTAGAGATTGTAAATTACCTAAAAATCCAAAAAATAAACAAATATCAGAAATAAAAATAGATAATACAGAATATATGCAGATAGATTATATAGATTATGAATTAGAAAGTGAAGATAGTATATATGAAATTTCAGAAAACGAAACAGATAATGAAATAGATAGCGAAATAGATGAATCAAATGACTGAAGAAGATATAAAAATAATAACAAAGGAAGAATATTTAAATGATGAAGGAACGGAACAAAAAATAATATTTGATAGTAACATATTTGATGAAATAAAAGGAAAAGAATTAGATTTAAGTGTAGAAAAAATATTTAAAATACCAACAATAAAAAATATTTTTACTAGGAAAAAAGATGAATATTATGTAGTATGCCAAAAAGAACATGTAATAGATTGCAGATATACAAAAGGAAAAGCTAGTATACCATTAGTAACAAAAAGAATAATTAATAAAGAAATAAATGATATAAAAAGTAAAGGAGATCCAATAAAATATGTACACCTTGGAGGTACAGAGATATTAATAAAAGCATGTTTTAGAGAAGGAATAGATACACCAATAGAGTTATATTTAGCAGATGATAGAATTATAAAACCCATAGAAAAAAGCATAATAACTGCCGTAAAAGGAAATCTAATATATCAAAAATTTAAATTTATAATAAGTGCAAATTATTCAGTAGCAGTAACAGATAGAAATATAGATAAATCACTAGTATTATATTGGAAAATATCAGGAATAGAGTTAACCCCAGGAAGTAAAATATTTACAGCAAGATGTAAAAATCTATATGTATTAACAACAAAACATAAAATAACAGGGAAAAATAAAATTAACAAGATACAAATAGAAAGCTCATTCGAACAAATAGTAAAAATAATAGATTATAATGATTATACCTATAGAGACATAGATACAGAAGAAAATTTAGAAATAGTAAATGATAGAATAAGTACAACGAAAAGAATAGCTAATGAAAAACCAGAATCATCAAGCTCATCAAAAAGAACAAGTTATGAAACAAACTCAATAAGTAATTTAAACCAATATTACATAACAGGAAAAATAAATGAAAAAGAATATTTAATACTTTTGAACACAGGACAAGAAGAAAATTATATAGCAAAATATCTAGTAAAAAATGAAGAAATAAAAATCGACAATAATATATGCCCAGACTTACCAAGAAGTTTAATAAATAATAAAAATATAGCAGAAAAAGAAATAATATTAGGAGTTAGAAAAATAAAAATAGAATTCGAAGTAAAGGAAGAAATGCAAAAAGCAGATATAATATTAGGAATAAAATGGTTAGAACAAGTAAAACCATATAATATAGAACATACACAATTAACCTTAACATATAACCAAGAAAAGTTATTCTTAAAAAGAGCCTTAACATGAAATGAAGATATATGTATTAATGAAGATAGTAGTAGAAGGATATTACAGTAGATATTATACGCCAATGATAGATACAGGAGCAGAAGCTAATTTATGTAGATATAATTGCTTACCAGAAAGTAAATGAGATAAATTAAAAACACCAATAATAGTCAAAGGATTTAATAATGAAGAAAGCTTAATTACTTATAAAGCTAGAAATGTAAAAATACAAGTATGAGATAAGATATTAACAATAGAAGAAATTTATAATTATGAATTAACATCAAAAGATATACTTTTAGGAATGCCATTCTTAGATAAATTATACCCACATATAATAACTAAAACAGACTGGTGGTTTACAACACCATGTAAACAAAAAGTAAGAGCAAAAAGAGTTAATAATAAAATAAGAAAGAAAACTGATTGGATAAAAGGAAGTGAAAAAATTACACAAAAGTTAGAAAATTTAAAAAATACTGAAGATACAGTAGAACTAGTAGTATTTTCGATAAATAAAACAGAAATAACTATATTTTCAATAAACAAAATAGAAATAATTCAGAAAAAATTAGAACAATTATATAGTGAAGATCCATTAAAAGGATGGGAAAAACACAAAACTATTATAAAAATTGAATTAATAGATAAAAATAGCATAATAACACAAAAACCATTAACATATAATTTTGATGATTTAAAAGAATTTAAAATGCACATAGATGAGTTATTAGAAAAACAATATATACAAAAAAGTAATAGTAAACATAATAGTCCAGCATTTATAGTAAATAAATATAGTGAACAAAAAAGAGGAAAAAGTAGGATGGTTATCGACTATAGAAATTTAAATGCAAAAACTATAACATATAATTACTCGATACCAAATAAGATATTAAAAATAAGACAAATCCAAGGATATAATTATTTTAGCAAATTTGACTGTAAATCAGGATTTTACCACCTAAAACTAGAAGAAGAATCTAAAGAATTAACCGCATTTACGGTACCACAAGGATTTTATGAATGGAACGTGTTACCATTTGGATATAAAAATGCACCAGGTAGATATCAACATTTTATGGATAATTATTTTAAACAATTATCTAATTGTATAGTATACATAGATGATATATTATTATATACAAAAACCAAAGAAGAACATTTAAAATTATTAGAACAGTTCACAGATATAATAGAAAAATCTGGAATAAGTCTAAGCAAAAAGAAAGCTGAAATTATGAAAAATCAGATAGAATTTTTAGGAATACAAATAGATAAAAGTGGAGTAAAAATGCAACAACACATAGTACAAAAAATAATAAATTCGAAAGAAGAATTAGATACAAAAAAGAAATTACAATCATTTTTAGGATTAGTAAACCAAGTAAGAGAATATATTCCAAAATTAGCAGAAACTTTAAAACCACTACAGAAAAAATTAAAAAAGGATATAGAATATAACTATGATGAAAAAGATAAAAAACAAGTTCAAAAAATAAAATTACTTTGTAGAGAATTACCAAAATTACAATTTCTAGATGAAAATAAAAAATTTATATATATAGTAGAAGCAGATGCAAGTGAATATAGTTACGGAGGAGTACTTAAATATCGATATGAAGCAGAAAAAATAGAACATCATTGTAGATACTACTCAGGTACGTTCAACGAGACAGAAATAAAATGGGAAATAAATAGGAAAGAATTATGTTCATTATATAAATGTTTATTAGCATTTGAACCATATATTGTATATAACAAATTTATTGTACGAACAGATAATACACAGGTACGTTGGTGGCTAACAAAGAAAATACAAAATTCAGTTACAACAAAAGAGATTCGGAGACTAGTTTTAAATATATTAAATTTCACATTTACAATTGAAGTCATCAGTACTAACAAAAATGTTATTGCAGATTACATATCAAGACAAAGCTACACAGACTGATATAGTAGAGGAAGATACTCTAGAAAAAATACTTAACACCCTAACTACGCTTTCAATGAAAGTGGACAGTATGGGTAATGAGATAGAAAAGCTAAAGACTAATGAAGATAAACTGAAGTCTATAGCTACAAATCAGCTAACTCAGCAGTGTGCAGAGCTATGTCGATCGAAAGACATTAAAAATCCAGAGCTAGAAGGAGACGTTGGGACACTCCATAAAACCCATAACATTTATCAATCTACTTCTGCAGGTACAAGCAAAGGAGTTAATAGACCAAGATACCAGAATGTAAATATGAACAAAATATTTGAAAAACCATTTACCCCAAAAACACAAAAAGACCATTTATTCATACCCCCACAAGTTAACACATACCGAGATAGCCTAAACCAAGACAAAAAAGTATACAACTACACCGCCCAGAAATACATAGAAAATATATACAGAGTACAAACCTTTCTAAACCATAACCCCAGAGCTACAGACATCAAAGAACCAAATACCAATTATATAACCCAAAAACTACAAGGATACAATAAATTAATCGTACTACCCAAAACTAACCCAAGCCTAGTTAAAACCTGTTTTGACTATGGACTACTAAATACCATATATACCCAAGACGGAGAAGAGCTAACAGCTATGGAGGAATTATACAAGATATTCACTACCTATAAAAGAATAACAAAAGGAAATTATTTTATATAAAGTGTTATACTGCACCAGCAGAGATACTATATGATGAAATAAAACCAGTTATACAAGTTGTAAAGATAGGATTAACAAGAGATATGATTATACCAGAAGATATTTCGCAACAACCAGAGATACCTAGAATCGAGATACCAGATTTTCATGCAAATAAAAGACTTATTGGACTAGCTACGATCATTCAAGAACTAGTAAATAACTACGCTAACGGAAACCCAATATGGAGCTACTATTCAAGAGATCATCAAATGATATATTCAAATTCAAAAGAGCTACGACAAGCAGATAGGGAAGACGTAAGACAATGGATAATGACGCTACTTAACCCAGAAAAACAATCTGCCGCGAAAGCAATAA
Source organism: Capsicum annuum (assembly GCF_002878395.1). Lineage (NCBI taxonomy): Eukaryota > Viridiplantae > Streptophyta > Magnoliopsida > Solanales > Solanaceae > Capsicum > Capsicum annuum. The sequence continues at coordinate 16,742,584 of NC_061116.1, forward strand.
AAAAGGGATTTATTTCAGACAGACTGCTAACAAGATACTGTAAAATAATTGGACATAAATATCCAGACCACCAATGTTCGAGGTGCAATGGAGAAGATAATATTATTCCAGAGGTACATCTAGAATAAAGAAGACAAAATGCCAGCTGGAAAGATAAGATAAAGAGCAATAATGGAGCAGATAAAGAGCAATAATGGAGCAGATAAAGATAAGATAAAGAGCAATAATGGAGCAGATACGACAACACGGAAGATATTTGGACCTATTGAAGACATTTGGACCTATTGTATAAATTTTCTTACGACAAGATAATGTAAAGCATTTATGTAACTTTTAACTTTTCTTGACTTTTTTTAGGGTAGGTTAGGAAGGCCTATAGCCCTATAGCCCCTTTATTTGACTTTTTTTTCTTCTTTAAGTTTTAGTTTTAACATGTAAAGTTAAACTTGTAAATTCTCGTTCTATAAATACAGAAGGCAGAAGGCATTGCAAAAGCAAGCCTTCATGCGTTGAAGCAAAACTTTCCTCTCCACTCCACAAAAAATATTTTACTCAGTTAATTAGATAAACATATTTCAATGGAAAAAGCTATGGAGCAACAAAACACAGAAATAACAAAGCTACCCGAACAGGTATATCTATTTATGATTATGAATAGCTAATTTCATAATTCCCAACAATCATGATATGATAAAATAAATTCATATTAGTTACTTTATAGTAGAATTATTCGAAGAATAATATATTAAGAAGTTTATTAACAAAGAGGAAACGGAGAAAAATCCCTAAGGACTATGCCATCCTAAAGGTGAAACCAATGAGGCAAGAAGCCGTGGTGGGGAGTAACCAGAGTAGAGGCGCTGTTTAAGGGAAAAAGTATCCGGACTACCATGTTAATAGTGACAGAAGAACATATTATTTAAGAATAATCTAGTATATAGTAAGCTAAGATGACTATATTTTATGTACATGGTTTAAGGGAATATTTTGAAAAAAGCAATTTTATGAAAATGAATGATAATATATCTGATGTAATGGTAGATAAATTCAAAATACTTATTTTGTATGCACTTAGAGATATAAAAGTAGCAGATATAAGAAAAATCATATTAGAAAAAGCTTTTGGTAAATACTACATGACTAGAGTGAATTATATACCATATCTACCTAACTACTCTTACAAATATTTACGATGATAAGTTACATAAAATTTTTAGGAAAAGATATAAAAAATATGCAGTTACTAGAAAAACAGATAAAAATAAATATAGAGAAAAACATGGAAAATAAAGATATAAAATACATAGAATTTCTTAATAAAAATATGCAAAAACTACTAAGGCTAAAACAAACAACTACAAAATATTATAATAAAACCAATTTTAAAAAATAGATCATTTAGATTATCTTAAAGTTTTAATATTATATATACTTAAAAACATAGAAATTATAGATATTAAGAAAATAATATTAGAAAAAGTAATAGACTACGAAATTGAAACTACAAATTATCTAGAACAATTATACGAAGAAATTTACCCAGAAGGATATTATTCAGATTAGAAAATGTTAGAATATATCAGACAAACTAGAGAAAATCAAGAAAATCTAAATAATGAAATTAATTATAGAAACCGAATTAGACAAATAATGGAAGACCTAAAAGAAAAATTAATATGGATAGAAAAAACTTTAGAAAATTTAGACAAAAGTACATGTGATAGTTTACATAATTTAAAAAACTCACTACGAGAAGAACAACACAAGATAATAAATAACATTGAAAACCTAGAATTAGATATATATTATAGCACAGATAGGATAAATTATTATACAAGAATTTGTAACTCTGCAATTACTACCGGATAAAATAATTAATGAATATATCTTACGAAAAAAGTAAATTATTAAAAGATATTGAAACAAAATTTAAAAAATATCCACGCACAAATAAAAATAGATTTACTACAAACCTAATAAATCTATTATACCTACTAAATCCGCGCACCCCCCTACAAATCATCTCAGGAATGGATAAGCATATACATCTGATAAATTCAAAGTAACTATCATGTATGGGATGGAGAGTTTGAGTTTGAATATAATACATGAAGACAAGAGACATAGATTTGAAGGAGGAGTTTCACTAGAAACAAAATTCTAAAGAGTCAATAGTTTCACTTGAGAAGAAGTATTATCCTATGAAGAACTCTTTGGAGAGTTTGTGTTTAAATAGAGGAAGTGCCTTATGCAGTCACTCACATACTTAGATAGCAAAAAATCAATTGACAAATTAACTTGGCAGCTTATAACTTGAAGACTGAAGGAACACGTAGCTGAACCTAGTTCTATTACTTAGAAATTTAGGAAGTCTAAGTTTCTATGTATTAGGTTTGGTTTGTGAGTTTTAATCTTGATGTAATTCTAATTTCAGTGAAATATAAATTGAATTAAGATTATTGTCTTCAAGTTAGGAAACTCAAAGACTTGGGATCATATACCTTGGGAGGTTTTTGAGTTGTATTTGACTAGGAGTTAGAGATTATAATTCCTAGATTACATAAGTCTACTAATTTGATGTTTGTTAAGGATCAAAGTTTAGCGAAGTTTAGGGTGAAATTCTGTAGAGGTACAGGTCGTGCTTTTTCATACCTCTTTGAGCAAGGTACTTTTCATGTGAAAATAACTATCTCATTTACTTATGTTGTTTACAATATAGTTAAAACATGTTAGGCAACTTATTTCGCTTATTGATTATTGTTAGATGAACTATAAGTAAATTAGTAGGTCACATACTCTATCAATGGTGTCAAAGCGAGGTTATCTTTAAAAGGGTTAACATGATCATCATGATGAACTCCACACCACCTATTAGACATAATGAAGGAACATCAACCACTTGACCTCCCCTCTTTGATGGTTCACATTTCATTTGGCGGAATGCTAGGATGGAAATGTATCTTCAAGGAGAAGACTATGAGTTATGGGATAGGATTACTAATGGACCAACAATTCCTATGAAGACAATCGATGGAGAGAAATTAAAAAAGGATAGAAATAAATTCACTCTTGAAGATCTGGTTGTCTTAAGGAAAAACACTAAGGGAAAAAACATTCTAGTTTGTGGACTTAGTCTTGCTGATATAATAGGGTGTCAAATTGTACCTCTAACAAACAAATTTGGGATGCTTTGGTGAATGCATGTGAAGGTACTACCCAAGTAAGGAAGTTCAGAATTGCCATGTTGTTCAATTAATATGAGGCTTTCAAAATGAAATAAAATGAGACACTACAAGAAATGATAACTAGATTGATCTCTTTGATAAATGGGTTGTCATCTTTAGAAAAGGTTTTGTCTGCCGCGGAATAAGTAGAGAAATTTTTGAGAGTTTTACTTAAGTCCAAATTAGATGTTAAGGTTACATCAATAAGAGAAGAAAAGGAACTCACTAAGATGTCCCTGGATGAGCTTGTAAGTAACCTGAATACTTAGGAAATAAACATGGATGAATTAAAAAGGGATGAAGTGGTTAAACAAAAATCAATAGACTTACAAGAATCTAATCGTGATGAATTTGAACTTGATGAGGAACAAGTAGACTCCATAATGATGAACTTCATGAAGTTATTTAAGTAAAAAAGTTCTGACAAGAAAGATACAGGTAGCAAAAAGTAGCGCAATGATAACAACCAGGCTGGATGCTATAAATGTGGCAAAGCTGATCACCAAATTAGGGATTGTCCACTTTGGAAAATTGAGTGGAGAAAGGAAAGAGATGAAAAGGAACTAAAGGAAAAGGAAGACTATTCCACAATAGTTGCTTGGGGATCATATTCAGAAGAATCAGATGATGAGGATGTTGATAAGACAACTCTCAGGCCCATTGGTGACTCTGACATAGAAGAAGATGTAGCCTCCGAGGTAAAGTATTCTTGAACTAAAAGAAAAGTTACACTTGTTTCCAAAAAGAAAACTTGTTTCATTGATGAGTGCTTTAATTGATGATTTTCAAGAACTAACCTCTGATAAGGATGAAATGTTCAGCAACCTCGTAAGCTTAAAGTTTGATTATATTGATCTTGAAGCTTGTAAGATCACTAATGAAAAAAAAACTACATTATAAAGGAATAAGTTAGCAAACTTGATGCATCAAATCTGAGCCTTAAGTCTGAAGTCTTAAAGCTATCTCTTTTTTAAAAAGGAAAAAGATTAAGAGTGAGGAACAAGAAAATATTGAGTTAGAACTGATCAAGTATAAACATAAATATTCCTGTGAAAAGGAAAAGGTGAGGAAATTAAATCAAGAAGTATCCAAACTAAAAATAGATCTTGAGAGAGAAAACCGATCGATAAATTCCTTCAAAATTATTCATAAGTTGAGTGAAAGAACTCTCAATGTAAAGGCTAGATTAGGTTTTTACAAAAGTTTAAATGCTATAAAAGATCTGTGCTACATATGTGGAAATCTTGGACATCCAACCACCTAGTGTCCAGTTGGTACAAAAAGCAGGGCTAGAAGCACAAATTTAGCAAAAAACTAATTCCAAATTAGCATAGACTAAAAGGAAAGGAGTTAAAACTTGTCAGACAAAGAGGTTCCCCAACCTGTTGCCTTGATAGGTTAGGAAAAAACTCATCAGTCCTTTTGATTATAAAAAAGGACCCAAGCTTGTTTGGATTTCTAAAACTAACCCATAAATTATTTTGCAGGCAAGAGTGAAGGGAGAAAAGTAAAGATGGTACATGGAAGGTTCTTGCTTAAGGCGTATGACTAGAGATAAACAAAAAATCCTTCTACTCTCAATATTTGAAGGGGGAATGTTTTATTTGGAGATGGTATAAAAGAGACTATCACTGGAGTTAATCAAGAGCATTGAAAGATGTCTATCATATGGAAGGTATAAAGCACAACTTGCTCAATATCTTACAAGTATGTGACAAAGGTAATATGGTAATCTTCACTTCTGCAGGTTGCAAGGTGAGAAGATGGATACAAATAAGATTGTTCTAGTTGCTAAAAGACACAAAAATGTGTACAAAGCTGATATCATGGGAATTCCTCATACAAAGCTAAAATGTTTAAGTGCAACTGAAAATAATCCCCTCCTTTAATATAAAAGACTTAAGCATGTAAGTCTAAAACAACTAAACAAGTTGACATATACGGACATGGTGTTGGGCTTGTCCACAACTAAGTTAAAAAAGGAAAAGGTTTATAGTGTATGTGTATGGGGGAATTAGGTAAGGACCTCTTTCAAACCTAATAACCATGTTATCACAACTAAGTTACTGGACCTGATCCACATGGATCTTTGTAGACCTATGGGGGTACAGATAGGGCTGGGCATAAAATACCGAAAATCAAATTACCGAATCGAACCAAAATATTTTGTAATTGGTATTCGGTAATTTGGTATGGTATTTGGGAGTAAAATTTTAACATTTTGATATTCGAGATTGATTTTGGTTCAAGATATTAATATCGTTTGGCATTCGGTATTTACCGACTATTGAGTTATATATATATATATATATGTCTAACCAACCCAATAGACAATAGTATTAGTCATTCCAAAAAATCTCTTGAAACTTGGTAATATATTCATAAAAAGAAACAAATAGAATACTAAATAAGGTTTCTATTAAATATACTCTTTGAAGTTTAAACATACATTTGCACTTCTCCAACTTTAATATGGTAAAACAAATACCGTACCGAACCGAAGTTTAATTTATCGATTACCGAATTACCAAATTACTGAACCGATGTTCATAAGTATGGTATGTGGTATCTATGTTCAAATACCGATTACCGAATTATCGAATCCAAACTTTAAAATACCGAACCGAATACCGAACGCCCATCCCTAGGTACAAAGTAGAGGAGGCAAGAGGTGTGTCTTTGTAATTGTTGATGGCTATTCAAGGTTTAATTGGACATTGATTTTGAATTCCAAAGAAGATGTTTTTTTATTTCTTTTCTATCTTCATTAAGAAAATAGATAAGAAGCTTGACACCTCCCAAATTTCCATAAAATTTAACCATGGAACTGAATTTGAAAATGCCAAATTTTTGGAGTTTTTATTACTAAATGGTATATATAATAATTTCTCTACTCCTAGAAAACTATAACAACATGGAGTAGAGAAAGGAAAATTAAGACCTTGGAAGACAAGGCTAGAACAACGATGCTTGCAAGAGATCTTGCAAAAAATCTTTAGGCTGAGTGCATAAGTACTGCTTGTTACATTGTGAATAATACATGATTAGGACCATCCTTGAGAATACTCCCTATGAATTATTCAAAGGTAGAAAACCTAATATTTCTCACTTTAGAAGTTTTGGTTGCAAATATTTTATTTATAATAATGGAATAGATAATTTAAGAAAATTCGATACAATGATGAGGGAATCTTCCTAGGATATTCTCACCATAGTAAAGCTTATAGGGTCTTAAATAAAAGAACAAACTGTGTTGAAGAAAGTATGCATGTTATTTTTAATGAATCTTATGCTAAGACTAATGTGTAGGATGAAAGTGAAACTAAAGAACATGACCAGGAATAGGTTGTACGACCTGGTCCAACTATAAAGCAGACTGGGGGCACAGTGACGAGGGAATTAAATCACCAGCAACTCTAGCTCAAGATATTCACAGTGAGCCTAGTATCTCATAAAGGTTGGTGCCTAAGAGCTATAAGTATCAAGGATCTCATCAAATTGAAAATGATATCATTTTAGAGATATCCACTAAATTAGGATTAAGGAGCGTGTAAACATTTAAAGCCTTTCGATCAATCATTGAACTAAAAACAATGAATGAGGCACTTCTTGATGCAGATTGGATCATTGACATGCAAGAGAAAATTCACCTATCTGAAAAAAGCAAAGTTTGGCACTTTGTACCACCTCCATAAGACAGGACTATGATTGAAGCTAAGTAGGTGTACAAGAGCAAGGTAGCTGAACATGAAATATTTTCAAGGAACAAGTCAAGGCTTATGGTCCAATGATACAATCAAGAGAAAGTCATAGACTATGATGAGACTTTTGTCCCTGTGGCAAGAATTGAAGAAATTAGGCTCCTTTTAGCTTTTGCTGCATTTAAGAAATTTACTCTTTATCAAATGGATGCAAAGAGTGCATTCATAAATGGTTATCTAAAAGAGGAAGTGTATGTGAAGTAACAAGCTAGGTTTGAAAATGTTGAGTTTCCTGACCATGTGTATAAGCTTGACAGAGCTTTGTATGAACTTACACAAACTCCAAGGGCTTGGTATGAAAAATTATCGAAATTTCTTCAGGAGCATAGGCACACAAGAGGTAAAATTAATAGCACTCTCTTTTTGAAAACTAATGGCAAGGATTTGTTGATTGTACAGTTTTAACTAGATGACATCATCTTTGTCTTTGCAAATGTTATCATAACTCAGGAATTTGCAAAATTTATGATTAGTGAATTTAAGAAGAGCATGATGGAAAAACTCAACTTCTTCTTAGGATTGAGAATCAAACAAACTGGAGTTGGAACACTGATTCATTAGCAAAAGTATGAGAAGAAACTACTTAAGAGGTTCTCTATGGAGGAAGCAAAGGATATAAGCACTTGTATTACCACTGCTACAAAACCGGACATGGGTGAAACATGTCCATCAGTGGAACAAAAGTTATATAGAGGAATAATTGGGTCACTGTTGTATCTCACTATAAGTAGACTTGACATTTTCTTTAGTGTTGGCCTATGTGCAATATTCCAAGCAGATCCTAAGGACTCCTATCTTAAATCTGTAAAGAAAAACTTAAAAAATCTCAAAGGAACCACTAATTTGGGTCTCTAGTATCCAAAAGGAAACGATTTCATATTGTTGCTGACTATGCAGGTTATCTAGTTGATAGGAGAAGCACCATAGGTATGGCACACTTTCTTGAATGTTTGATATCCTGGTCCTCGCGAAGAAGAAAAAGTCTGTAGTCTTGTCTACTGTTGAGGCTGAGTATGTTGTTGTTGGATCATATAGTGCTTAATTGTTATAGATTAAGTAACAACTCAAGGATTTTGGTATGGATGTTAGGTATGTTTTAATTTTTTGTGACAATACTAGTGCCATAAATATTGCAAAAAATCCTGTGCAACACAAAAGAACTAAACATATTGATATGAGACATCATTTGCTTAGGAACAATGTTGAAAAAGGTCTTATCTAACTTAGGTTTTGTTCAACTAAAGATCAAATTTCAGATATTTTGATGAAGGCATTAAGTAGGGAATATTTTAAAAAAGAATAGGTTAGAATTGGGGATGATTAAGATTGCATGAATCCCCTTCAATGAATGACTAGAATATTTTGTTCTTGGTTACATTTTGGCTAAATTTGATTAAATCAATCTTGCACATTTATTTGTGTGTCCTAATTGTAGAATTTTTGATTAAATTTTGTATTAATTTGTACAGAGATGCTGGATCATAGAAGTAATCATGTCCATAAATCTGGCTCTGATACCAATTGTTGAAACCTTAAGGGCTGCACCACACAGTCAGGGACCAGGTCCCTCAAAATTAGTCACAGACATAAACATAGTAAATGAATGAGGAACTTGACATGACCTAACTAGAGCCTTATCGTAAAAGGTATCCCAGGTCTGACTGGAACCAAAGAGTACCCCCATTACCTAATCTAACCTCCATCCGTCTACTCTGAGTTGGATGAATTTCAAGAATATTACAAGATAGTGTAATAGTTCACATAAAGACTTTGGGATAGGATCACAACTGTGACCAGCCCAACTGGGTCCAACAATCCAACACCAACTGCCCAACTGTACCAAACCATACCAAAGGCCATAAACTAGACCCTAACCAGATAAGTTTCAACATATAATATAATTAATCCCAAAATAAAATACGATGGAACAGTGAGAAATTATATCTAATGATGTCAGTCCAATAACTTATTCCAATGCCAAGGCTGTCACCTATACTAATACCGCCCATTCCAACCCATAGCAATACCCCAAATCCTTTAACCAAAAGACTAATAAAATCCGGTTGAGATATGCCCCCAACCATGGCCAAAACCAATATCCAATAAAATCAAAGTGTCTGGAAATATCCATAAAATGAAATGGAGCCTTCCAAAAATTTGGAAGCTCACCACTTCAGTCCAGATACTGATCTTTGAGTCAATCACTATGTAGGAGGAGTAGAACGGTCATTTCATGCATAGCATGGGTATACAACCACCAGTAGACGAGTTAGCGGGTGAACGCTAGCAAGATATCAGGATAAGGATAAAATAATGCCATTTATAAAGTTAAGTAAAAACAATCCATAAACACATAACCATATATATATAAACATGCTGGGAAAAGGGATTGGGTTTAGTATGTTATTAAAATCTTTACCTGGCTTGTGTAGCTTTGCCGTCCTAAACCACTCACGGGCTATATAGGTTCAGCTTTCCCTGTAGAAAGGGCCCCAGTGTGTGTAGCCGCACGACCAGGGAAGAAAACCTGGGATGAATAGTACATCCCCCAAAATATAGTGTGACATCATGTACAAGGTCACCAAGACCAACCTCACATCGGCTAATATGAGTTTCAAGGTTTGGTCCCCCCAGGACCTCCACCTTCTACGACTTTGCTACACATCCCGCCATTATTGCCCAATTAAAATCATTACCAAGCAACCAACCAATCTATTTACAATTCATTAACCAAATCCATTTAATGGTGGTATTGTCATACCGACCATACTTGTAAGTACTATCCATAGCCAATCATATTTTGGTTCAAGGGGACTTCCAAGTGCCCTTCTATTTACCATATTAAACCACTTGTGGGATTCCATGTACCCCATAAGCATAACTGTTTAGCCATTTACCTTTCCAAATTATTTAAACCATGCATAATTCTTTTATCAAGTTTTAAAACAAGCAAGAGTTCCATTAAAAGTACTCAATGCAGTGAAAACATTATTATAGGCATTTTGTTAAGCACATTAGGGGCATAATATAATCTAAAAAAATTCCAATTACGATTAAACCGTTCCCATAAAATCCAATTACGCAAAACCACCATTAATACACATAAAGCATAATTAAAACCATGGAAAACCATAACCAACCATGTAATATCAAAACCCCCAATTCATATTTGAAAACCAAAATCATACAATCCATGAAGTCATGAAAACATTAATAAAAACCATGCTTCTAGTTAAAATTAAAAATGAGGGAAGGAAACATGCCTTAAATCAAGATGATGATAGAAAGAGATCACCAAGACAAACCCCAAATTAGCCCTCTAGTTGAAATCCTAGCTTCCCTTGCCTAAAAGCTTACTGTTAATGAATGGAATAATAGGGTAAATAACCTCCCAAGTTTGTTAAAAGTCATGGGACCTTATTAGGGTAAGTGGGGAAATATCCAGAATACCCCTACTTAAGTTGCAAATAATCCCATTCCAGGGGTACGACTGACCCTCACCAATCGTACCCTCCAATACGATTGGTACCCTTTACTCGTATCCTAGCCTCAACCTTTGGATCAAATATTGTCTAGTCTATGACTCATCTAACCAAGTCATATCTGAATCATATGATTCGTACCCTTCATTTGTACCCCTAGAATATTAAACCAAGGAAGATTTAGACACTGTCCACTATACGAGTCTCACGGTGAGCCACTCGTCCTTAGATCCAATGTAAGTAACTAAGTCTAAGATTAACTTAAGGAACTAAACGATCTGTATCCACCAATACGACTCTACCCCTAAGTCATATCTATTCCAGTGACCAAAATCAATCCCACCAATAATACTAGTCAACATACAATAGGACTATACTATTCATACCCCATCCTACAGCTCGTACTCATGAGTCGTATTAGGTCCAGAGACCAGAATTCCAAGAAATTTTCTAAGAGTCAAAACTCAAGGTATTATAGTCTCCCCCACTAGGAACATTCTTCCCTGAATGATGGATAAGGTAGCGGTAACAACATGCACGAATCATTTGCATTATCAAATATATTCCTAATCTTTAACAAAGTTTGAAAACAAAAAGGAAAGGATGTTAATCTTTCCTTTAACAAACTCAAAAAATAAAGATATGTTGAAGACACTTACCTTCCACACAAATCCCAAGAGCAGAAAATAGATGCAGATATTTGGACTTCGTGTCCTTCTCTTCTTCCTATGTAGCTTCTTCCACCTTATGGTCCGCCCACAAAACCTTAATCGAAGCTATATCCTTGGTCCGCAATCGATGAACGTGCCTATCCAAGATCTTAACCGAGATTTCCTCATAAAATAGAGAATCCCCAATACCCAATCCTTCCAGAGGAACAACCGAAGAAGGATCAACAATGCACTTCCTCTACATGGAAACATGAAAGATCGGATAAATAAGGCTCAAGCTAGAAGGCAAATCTAACTCATAAGCAATATTACCAACTCTCCGTAAAATCTCATAAGGACCAATATACCGGGGACTGAGCTTCCCCTTCTTGCGAAACTGCATTACTTCCTTTATGAGAGATACCTTGAGGAAAACCTTATCTCTAACCTCAAACTCTAAGTCTCTACGCCTAATAGTCGCATAGGATTTTTGGCGGCTTTGGGTAGCCTTAAGCCTATAATGAATCACCTCCATCTTCTCCATATCCTGGTAACCAAGTCGGGACAAAACATATTCGCCTCACCACGTTTGAACCAACCAATAGGAGATCTACACCTCCCACTATACAATGCCTCAAAAGGGGCTATACTAATACTAGAAAGATAGCTATTGTTGTAAGAAAACTCTACAAAAGGTAGATGCTCAATCTTACTTCTACCATAATCAATTACACAAGCCCAAAGCATATCCTCTAATGTCTGAATAGTTCTCTCCGCTTGCCCATCCATCTACGGGTGGAAAGAAGTACACAAACTCACCTTAGTCCCTAAACCTTTTTGAAAAGATCACCAGAAGTAAGATGTAAACTGCATGCCACGATCACAAATAGTCAAAACAAGCATCCATGCAGCTTCACAATCTCTTGAAAATACCGCTTCGCATAATCTTCCGCTAGAAGGTAGTCTGCAGTGGCAAAGAGTGGGCAGACTTAGTCATCCTATCCACAATGACCCAAATTAAATCATATTGATTTCGAGATCGAGGAAAGCTGATAAAGAAGTCCATATTAGTCACTTTCCATTTCTATTTGGGCAAATTAATTTCTTGATACAACCCTCGTGGCCTCATGTCCTCAATCTTAACCTGCTGACACACTATGCATTTGGCCATAAAATCAACCAAATCCCTTTTCATGCTATTTCGCCAACAGATATACTTGAGATTATGATACATTTTAGTCGAGCTAGGATAAACAACATAGCACGATTCATGCGCCTCAGCCAAAATAATTTGTTGCAACCCATCGATATCAGGAACACACAACCTCCCTTGGTAATGTAAAGTACCATCATCATTGATCTCAAACACTATTACCTTTTGCCCCCCAACGTTATTCTTGATTTTTATCAAGATAGGATCCAGCACTTGCTTCTCCTTAATCTCTGCACCAAGAGACAATCGAACCACTTTTTGCACCATCACGCCACCATCTTTGGAGTCCAAGAGGCAAATTTTAAGATTAGCCAAGCGGTGAATAGATTTCACCAATTTCCATTTTCCTTCCTCCACATGAGCCAAACTCCCCATGGATAATCGTCTAAGAGCATTAGCAACCATGTTAACTTCTACCTGGGTGGAAGTGAAGACTCATTTCATAGTCCTTAAGAAGCTTCAGTTATTTTCTCTACCTAAGATTAAGCTCCTTCTGAGTGACCACGTACTATAGAATCTTATGATCAGAAAATATATCCACGTGAATCCCATACAAATAATGTCACCATATTTTTTAAGAAAATACAATCGCCAACAACTCCAAATCATGAGCAGGATAGTTCCTCTCATGCACTTTTAACTGCCTGGAAGCATAGAAAATTACCTTCCTATGCTGTATCAACACACAACCAAGCCCTTCCCGAGATGCATCACAATAAAATATGAACCCATCATTGCCTTTTGGCAAAGTCAAAATTAGAGCTGAAGTTAACTTATCCTTCAACTTCTTAAAGCTCCCTTCACATGTATCCGACCAAAAAAACTTGACCTTCTTCTGAGTCAACTTAGTCAAAGGAGAAGCTATCGATGAAAAGCTTTCTACAAACTGCCTATAATACCCAACTAAATCCAAGAAGCTTCGAATATCAGATGGAGGCGTGGGTCTAGGCCACCTCTTCACCACAACAACCTTTTGCGGATCCACCATGATCCCATCACTAGAAATAATGTGATCCAAGAAAGTTACAACGTTTACCTAAAACTCATATTTAGAGAACTTGGAATACAACTATTATTCCTTTAAGGTCTGCAACACCACACGGAGGTGATTAGTATGATCTACCCTACTCTTTGAATAAACCAGAATGTCATTGATAAACACAATAACGAAGAGATCCAAATACTTATGAAAAACCTGTTCATTAGATCCATAAATGCCGTCGGAGCATTAGTCAACCCAAATGACACTACCAAAAACTCAAAGTACCCATACCGAGTACGAAAAGCCATCTTAGGGATATCCAACTACCTAATCTTTAGCTGATGGTACCTAGACCAAAGATATATCTTAGAAAAGAACTTGGAACCTTGTAACTAATCAAACAGATCATCTATCCTTGGAAGAGGATACTTGTTCTTGACCGTCACCTTATTCAACTGCCCATAGTTAATGCACATCCGAAGGAAACCATCCTTCTTGTGCACAAACAACACTAGTGCACCCCACAGAGATACAATAGGATGAATAAACCCCTTATCCAGAAGATCCTTATGTTGCTCCTTGAGTTTTCTCAACTCATCTAGAGCCATTCTATACAAAGGAATAGAAATTGGATGAGTGCCCGGAACTAGATCAATACTAAACTTGATTTCCCTATCCAGAGGAATACCAGGAAGATCATCAGGAAAGACCTTTGAAAACTCATTAACCACTAGACCTGATTGGAAAAAAGGACCTTTCGAGTTAAAATCTTTTACTCGGACCATGTGATAAAAAAACCTTTAGAGATTAACTTTCAAGCTCTACGTTAAGAAATAAATCTCCCCCTAGGATCTAAAAAACCAACCTCTAAATCTATAACCGATTCACCAGGGAACATAAAGATAACCCTATGGGTCCGACAATCCAAGGATGTGTAATAAGAGTGCAACAAATCCATACCCATAATGACATCGAAATTCACCACACCTAACTCAAACATATCCACCAAGGTTTGCTTGCCACCAATAGATACTACATACCCCCTATAGACTCTCTTTGCAATAACTGAGTCACCTATCGGGGTAAAAACCAAAAAATAGGATTCAAAATAATTTCCAAATTGAAACGAAAAGATACAGCCACATAGGGAGTCACAGAGGAGAGAGTGAACCCTGGATTAAGCAAATAATATATGTCATGAGAAAAAGGCTGTAACGTACTAGTAACGACATCAGGTGATGCCTTGGATTCCTATTGAGACGCCAAAGTATACAACTTATTCTGGCCAACACTAGAACTAGGAGTAGTAACAGAAGCAGATAAAATACCACCAGATGTAGGAGAAGAAGATCAAGCCGTAGGAATCTTATTCTCCCCTGTAGCAACCTTATTAACCAGAAAATCACTGAACCGATGGCCTGCTTGACCAAACTTGACGCATTAGTCCTTTCCTTTATCATAATAACCCCGATAAAGACGATCATAAAATCGATAAGGAGGTTATGAAGAAATTGAATAACCTCTGCTTGCCTAAGATTGGGCTCTTTGTGCCCAAAATTCTCACCACTTTGATGATGCTTGTTGCCCGACCGGTAAGGATCCCTAGCAGAAAAGAAGGAATTGAAACTCCCTCACTTCTTTTTCTACCATTTTCCACCATCCCAACCACCCTAAAACTAAGCACCTCCCTGGGCAGAAAACCTATTCCTCTTACCCTGCCGATCTCTGAACTTTGCCTGTTTTCTCTTCTTATCCTCTACCTGCTGCATATGAAAAGTCAACCTAGAGATGTCCATATCTTTAATTAGCAAGGCGATTTTGCTCTCCAAAATCAAATTCTGATTCAACCCAGAAGCAAACTTCCTTATTCTTGCCTACATGTCAGCCATTAAATCAAGAACATACTTTGAATTTGGTGAAACTCAAGGTATATTCCTTGAAAGACATCCTCCCCCGTTTGAGGTTTACAAACCCCTCTATTTTTGCTTTCCTCAACTATTGGGGAAAGAAATAATCTAAGAGGGCCTTTGAAAAAGTATCCCATAAGACTGATTCTTCCATATCACCCCATCCATGTCCCACTATTCATACCATTGATATACAATCTCTTTGAGCTGATAAGCTGCAAAGTTTTCCCCTTACACATTGGTAGCCTGCATCACCCAAAATATCTTTTCCATTTAATCCAAGAAGCCCTGTGGATCCTCTTCCACTTTCACTCTAGAAATAATGGGAGAATCTATCTTTATAAATTTTCCAACCCTTTTGGCCTCAGCAGACAAAGCACCAGTCGTAGCCCACTCAACCTAAGCAGCGTCCATCTGAGCAATAACATGAATAGAATGGCGGAATTTTGCATCAGTCAACTCACTTTGAGGAGGACTAGTAGCAATTGATGGAACTCCAGAACAATAAAAGATAGAATCATGAGATTGAAGATGAACCCTAGAAGTAGGATATACCCCTTCAGCATTACCCCCAAGTGGGATAGAAGAATTTTCTTGTGTTCCAGATCTGTGAGGCATGATCTAAAAGATGAACTAACAAGTCTTAGAGAAGATTCCAAGACTGAGACTCTAAGATTGAAAATAGAATACCAAAAAAGTGAAATATTCCTAAATACCTAATAGCCTCTCTCTTATGAGTGTGGCGTACTGCATACCCATAAAAGAAACTCTACTCAACATGGCATTGTGGACTCCCAATTGACCATGAACCTAGGATATGCTACTAACTTAACATGACTCGACTGGGGCCTTGTCATAAAAGGCATCCTAGTTCTGATCAGATCGGAGACCACCCCCATTACCCAACCTAACCTCCTGTTATCTGCCCTGAGTTGGCTGAATTTTGAGCATATAAAAAGATAGTGTAATAGCTCACATGAAGACGCTAGGATAGGATCACAATCGTGACCAACCCAACCGAGTTCTACTATCCCACACCAACCTCCCAATCGTACCAAACCATACCAAAGGCCATAAACTAGGCCCTAACTAGATAAGTTCCAACACATAATATAATTAATCCCAAAATAAAATATGATAGAATAGTGAGAAGTTATGTCCAATGATGTTAGCCCACCAACTTATTCCAATGCCAAGGCTAACACCAATATCGATCCCGTCCATTCCACCCCAAAGTAGTACTACATAGCCTCTAACCAAAAAAGTAATAAAATTTGGTTGGGACTTTCCACCATTCCAACCCATAGCTTTACCACAAATACTCTAACTAAAAGACTAATAAAATTCTGGTTGGAATATGCCCCCAACTATGGCCAAAACCAATATCCAAAATAAAATCAAAGTGTTTGAAAATATTTATGACATGAAATAGAGCCTTCTGAAAAGATGAAATCTCACCACTTTAATCCAAATATTAATCCCTGAGTCAATCATTATGTAGGAGAAGTAGAATGGTCGGTTCCTGCATAGCATGGGTATACAACCGCCAGTAGACAGGTGAGTGCTTGAACTCTAGCATGATCTCGGGATAAGGATAAAATAATATCATTTATAAAGCCAAGTAAAAGCCATTCATATGTACACAACCACACATATATATAGATATATGACCATGCTGGGAAAGAGAATCGGGTTTAGCATGCCATTAAAACTTTTACTTGGGATGTGTAGCTTTGCCGTCTTAAGCCACCCATGGGCTATATAGGTTCAACTCACCTTGCTGAAAGGGCCCAAGTGCGTGTAGCCGTACGACCAGGGAAGAAAACCTAGGATGACTAGTACGACCCCCAAAATATAGTGTGACATCATGCACACGATCACCAAGACCAAACTCATATCGGCAAATATGAGTTTTCAGTTTTGGTCCCTCTGGGACCTTCATCTTCCACGGCTTTGCTACATATCCCGCCATTATTTTCCAATTAAAACCATTACCAAGCAAGAAACCAATCCATTTACCATTTATTAACTAAGGCCATTCAGTGGTGGTATCGTCATACCAACCATACTTGCAAGTACTATCCGTAGCCAATCATATTTAGTTTTAAGGGGACTTCCAAGTACCCTTCCATTTACCATATTAAATCACTTGTGGAATTCCATGTACCCCAAAAGCATAACCATTTAGTCATTTACCTTTTTAAATTATTTAAACCATGCATAATTCTTTTATCAAGTTTTAAAATAAACAAGGGTTCCATTAAAAGTACTCAATGCAATGAAAACATTATTATAGGCATTTTGTCAAGCACATTGGGGGCATAATATAACAAAAACCTATTCCTATTACCAATAAACCATTCCTATGAGATCCAATTATTCAAAACCACCATTAATCCATATAAAGCATAATTAAAATCATGAAAAATCATAACCAACCATTTAATATTAAAACCCCCAATTCATATTTAAAAACCAAAATCATATAATCCATGAAGTCATAAAAACATTCATAATTATCATGCTTCTAGTTAGAATTAACAATGAGGTAATAGAACATGCCATAAACCAAGATGATGATGGAAAGAGATCACCAAGAAAATCACAAATTAATCCTCTAGTTGAAACCCTAGCTTCTGTTTCCCAAAAGTTTTTGAGAGAATTATAGCATGTTTTAGAAAGGTTTCTAAGTGTTAATGAATGGAATAATAGGGTAAATAACCTCCCAAGTGGGTTAGAAGTCTTGGGACCTTATTAGAGTAAGTGGGGAAACATCCAGAATACCCCCACTTAAGTTGCAAAAAATCCCATCCAAGGGGTACGACTGACCCTCACGAGTCGTACCCTCCACTACGATTAGTAACCTCTACTAGTATCCTGGCCTTAAACTTTGGATCCAACACTTTGCAGTGTACGACTCATCCAACTAATTTGTATCTGTAGATTAAACCCGAGGAAGATTTAGATACTGTCCACCATACGCGTCCATGGTATGACTCTTACCCTGGCTTATGGCTCACGGCTCACGGTGAGCCACTCATACTCAAATCCAACCTAACTAACCAAGTCTAAGATTAAGTTAAGGAGACAAACAATCTGTATCCACTAATACAACTTGTACCCCTAAGTCGTATCTATTCCAGTGACCAAAATTCATCCCACCAACCAACACTAGTCAGTATACGACAGGACCATACTATTCGTACCCCATCATTAAGCTCGTACCCATGAATCGTATTGGGTCCTGAGACTTGAATTCCAGAAAATTTTCTAAGGGTAAAAACCCGGGGTGTTATAGAACTCAACACTGCGCAGGAAACTTAAAGAATACAAGATTTAACATGGAAATCCCCTTTCTCAAGGGAGGAGAAACCACAGACTCCACTGAACCTAGCTCTAGGTTCTTCCTGCTTGTAATAACTCTACTATAAGTCTATCTTGACAACTCTGCCAAGAATACACCTTGATATCAATTAATTCTAACCAATAGCCACCTTAGGTAACTCTACCTAAGGTCTCTCAAAACAAGAAGAAAAGAACACTACTCTTATAATATGATTAATTCATTTGCAATCCAGGACTCAACTCAAGGACACTCGCTCTTTTTATCCATAAGAAATAAGAACTTGAGCTATACTTGAGTAATGAAGTTGGATTAAGTTTTTGCCTCTCTCAATTTCTTTACTTTTGAATTTTGCAAAAAATAATTTGTAGAGAAGCATCCTTTTGTTTTTTATAGTTGAGTGATGATAAGGGTTGAAATGCAATTGGATCAAGTGTCCTAAATAGTACAAGCAACATCTGTACAGTTTGTTACACAAGAGGACAAAACTATACAGACGCATGCCAATTGTACTATACCCATAAATATTTAGAGACCTGGTCCCTTGTAGTCAGCTGCTCATTATTAAAACGAGATACAACAGGGTGTACTGATAAGAATCTACTCTATAAACTCTAGTGATAATCGATTTGAGATAGATCAAAATTCATTTCAGAAAAAATCACTATGTTTTAGGCTACCAACCACTTCTTTTTTTATTTAATTTTTTTTTTTGTTTTTATCTTGTTTTCTATTTTTCATTTCTTCTCTGGTCCATTGTCATTATCTCTCTCTACTATTCAAAGACAATGTCTCAAAGAAGACCAAAAATAGTTATTATAAAATTGAACTTGGGAATTGAAAAGGCAAAATATACCACCAAAAAATATATACAAAAAAAAGTTACATCTTCTTCTTCTTTTTCTTCACTCTCTTTTTTTTTTGTTTACATTCAACGAATAGTCTAACCGACTGGAGTTATTTCTAAATTAGTTAGCGTTTTCTTTCTACTTTTTCTTTTAGTTATATCCGTAGAATTTTATCAAGAGGAAGAAATTGAATTAAATTGAACATATTCTGGTTCGTAAGTTGGTTTGCTTTTAGGAATTTTCAGAATAAAGATATTCTAAAAATCATAAATTAACTCAAAACATAGCAAACTAGATAGTGTATTGATTTGTTCGTTGTAACCATTGACAGTTGATATCAACGTTAACGACCCATCCACGATTTTCGAAGCTAATCCGCCTCTAATATTTATTCTTACTAAAGAACCTGAAGGCGTTTCTTGAGGGGAAACACATATTAGTCGCAGTCTAGCACTCTTCCAAAGATTCATGGGAAATCCTTCTATTATAAAATATAGTTCTTAATTAGAATTATATATCTTTCATTTTCAAAAGATATGTTTTAGCCAATTAAACAAAAGATATGTTAAAAAATTAAATTGGTCACGCTATAATATTTTTATATTAAAAATGAACAAGTGAAAAGAATTATTACTAAAAAAGTAAAATAAGAGAGGTAAGCGTCGTAGAGTAAACTACAAGAAAATTTAGTATAATAAATTAAAACCAAACATTAAAGAATGTCTCTCGAATTATCCCCTTTAAATTTTTTTTGTACCAGAGAATTAATGCAATAAGAGTCTATTAATACCATTTTGCCAAAAGTTCACTGAGTATATATATATATAATTCGCGTTCTCTACTAGTTAGCTAGGTGAATTGTTTGGCAATAGTACTTAATTAATGAGCGTTGACATGGGATATTAGTGTTGGACTAGGATCAATTTACATAGATAAAAAGGGAAAAAGGGTCAAATTTTGGTCATTCTTCTTCCTAAAATAAAGCAAGTACATTGGATTCATGCTACGTCATTAAATCACTTAACCATGATAAGTTACATTTGTTTGATGTATACACCGGGTGTGAATAAGTTTTTTCCAATAATGACATTGGAGGTTCTTCACCTGAAGAACCAACAAGCTTCCAAGTCGTTGGAGTGATTTGCTATGACTATGAGGCAAGCCAGTTGAATCGTTCAATCATAACCATATTCATAATTATTTTCTAATGAGAAGCCAGAGTTCCTGGAGCGTTCAAGGATTTCACTTTCGAATTTGGATACATTCTTAAGATCGAGCTTAAGCTATATATGTAATCCACAGCAGAAGCTAAATTCCTCAATCACTACTGAAGGATAACCCACTGGGATAGCTAGTCCAGTTAATTCTCCGTTTAACGCTTTCCTTCGTTGCGTGAAATAGTTCGAATACTGTTAGTTTGGTCAGTTGCGAGTCAGGTCGGTTGCGAGTCAGGTTTAAGTGAGGATTCATTCAAAATAGACAATTTAAATTGAAATTGAGTTATTTTGCTTCATTTGTGAAATTTCTTTCAAATGAGGTGTATTTTTAAATATCTTGATAATGACAAGGGCATATTTGACGTTATTGTTTAATTGGCACAAACTTAACTAACAAAGTAGAGGTGTTGATTTGGCCTTTTCCTTGATAAAATCATCACATGTAACCACCATTCATCATATCATAGAGACAGAATGAGTGAACTCCATACCTAACAGTGTTCATGGGAAGCACATGTATCATGCCTTAGATTTTGCCCTACATGCATGAGAACTTATTAGTGGATGATTGTTTTTTAATTTTAAGCCTCCACTTCCTTCCTTGAATTCTCAATCTCAAACCTATATCTTCTCTCTCAATTTATTTAAAAATCCACGTAGACATGCATTTTTATTCAAATGGTTAACCTCGAAACAACAAAAGTTGGATACGTAAAGTTATATAAAAAAACATCTCTGCGTCGAAATTTCATGAATTTTTCTAAATTTCTAGTACCTATCTATTGAAATATTTTTAGTTTGCACGCTTTTTACGAAAAATATTAACCAGAGATTAGTTTGACTAAATAATCCATATTTATTACTTAACTCTATTTAATACGGTAGTATGTGTTTTCATCAGCATGGTGAAGTGGACGTGGCTAAAAAGCTCTCTTCTCTCTCATGCTCAAAACCCTAAAATTTTAAATTTAAGCTTTTCTGAACCGTAACCTTGGCCATTCCGACCACTGACAAGCCACCTCTAGCGATTGGTCAGCTGTCAAATACTTCTATTGATCATTTCCCTAATTTACTTCATACTAATAGCCCTACTAAAACTGCAATTGCTCAAGTTCTCAGCAAAGAAAAGAAAATGTTGCCAACTAGTTTGCCTAGCAAGGATAGTACTAGTAATTTGTTGATTTGAAGGACAGTGGAAAAGGTAAGCTGAAATATGCAAATATTGTAAAGACGGATAATATCAATTCACAAATTAATGCAGGCATAATGTAGACAACTGTTATCCCTATGAAGAGTCATACTTGTAACAATGGAATTCTTAGAGTGACTTGGTCTAAAAAGTGGTGATGTAGAGCCTTCACCCAAAGGGCGATCCTCGAGTCATAGATGGACTCGGGGGAAGGGACGGGCCTATGGTTCAACCTCGTTTAGTAGGAGTGATAGGGTACTCTCCCCTGAGCCTTATGTTGAGTAGGTTAGAGGTGTGGGTTCTACTTCAGTTCCTCAGAGTTCATCTGCCTGGTGTTGGATCGGTTGTTGGTATGTTTACTGACCCTCTGTTCCTCTATTTTAGAGTATGGATCCTCCTATTGCACCGGTTTTTGTTTTGGGTACTCCTCAAACCCAGGGTACTATTCCTCCTTCTACACTGATATCTAAGTATGTTGAACTGAGATTAAGAGTTCAACCTTCATCAATGTTACCTCCTTAGATAGGATCTCAGCCTTTTAGATTCACTATGCCTCCTCTTTCTGCGAGTACTATTATATCTTCTGAGGATCAGACGATGTTTGAGAGATTTACTTATTTGGGTCCTTCTAGGTTTAGTGGTGCTGTGGATGAAAATGCCTATGAGTTTTTGATTGATTACCGAGAGAAGTGGCATAATTTTGGTTTATCGGAGTCGCTTGTAATGACTTCTACTATATATCAGTTAAGAGATACTATGAGGGATTGGTGGAGATTATTTATCGGTTGTAGGCTTGTTGATGCTTCTGAGTTGTCGTGGAATCAGTTTGTCGATGCCTTTCTGGAGAGATTATTGCCTAATAGTTTGAGAGATTAGATGCGTAATGAGTTTGACCACCTGGAGCAGGGCTTCATGACTATAGCAGAGTATGAGGCACACTTCCATACCTTATCCAAATATTCCTATACTTGTATTTCCACCGAGTCTAAGAAAATTCAGAAGTTTGTGAAGGGTTTAGATGTCTCCCTTTCATTGGCTACATCATAAATGGTCGTACTTAGGGCATCTTTGTAGAGTATTATAGATTAGGATAAGATGATTGAGGGTATTCTTCGATCATCTTAGGGAGGTGCCAAGAAAGTGCCCGTTTTAGTGAGTTTAGAGGTCAGGTTTCTCATGTTTGAGATTTTAAAAGTTTTTATGGATATCAAGGTAGCTGATGTAGGAAGCTTTACAAAGTTTAGGAGGTGGATTTTCTAGTTCAGTATTTTAGGGTGTTCGCTTGGTCCTAGTTGTACCTTTTCCTATTAAGTCTGGCCATAGAGGTTGCTTTGTGTGCGATGAATATGGCAAAGGATAGTCCCTATCATATGATTAGAGCTACTCCTAATACAGTTGTGAGGGGTAGGGATGTTACTAGAGGTGTGAGGGGTAGAGGTAGTAGAGCTTATGGGGGTGGTCGTGGGGATACTCAGGTAGTTGGTATCCACGGGGCCACTCAGGCAGGTAATGGTCATGGATAGTGTTATGCTATACTAGCTAGACCTAAGGTAGAGGCTTCTGATGCTGTGATTACAGGTATTGTCCTTCTTTGTTTTGGACCTGCATCTATATTATTTAATCTTAGATTGACTTTTTCTTATGTGTTTGTGTATTTTTCTTCAGGTTTTGATTTTATTAGTGAGCCTCTTTCCATGTCTATTCATGTATCAACCTGAGTAGGTAATTTTTTAGTGGTCTATCGGGTTTATCGATCTTGTGTTGTGACCTTCTCTTACTGTGAGACTTAAGTAGATTTACTTGTGTTAGATATGGTTGACTTCGATGTTATTTTAGGTATGGATTGGTTGGCTCCCTATTATGCTATATTAGATTATTTTGCTAAGACCGTGACTTTAGCTTCACTAGGTGTGCAAGGATAGCTTGAAAGGGTTTGCTTCATTCAAGTCATAAGAGGTTCATAGCTTATGTTCAGGATCGTAGAGTGGTTGAGAGGGGATGTTTGTATTATTTTGCTCATATTCAGGATACTAGTGTTGTTTTACCTCCTTTCTTGGATTCTGTTCGTGTTGTCCGTGTGTTTATGGATGTGTTCCCTACATATTTTCTTGGTATGCCTCCGAATCGTGATATTGATTTTGCTATTGATGTTAAGCAGAGCATCAAGCCCATTTCTATTACTCCTTATAGGATGGCCCCAATCGAGTTGAAAGAATTTAAGAATCAGTTGCATGATTTATTGGATAGGGGATTTATTTGATTTAGTTTATCGCCTTAGTGTGCGCCTGTATTGTTTGTGAGGAAGAAGGATGGTTCTATGCATATGAGTATTGATTATCAATAGTTTAACAAGGTGACAATTTAGAATAAGTATCCTCTTCATTGTACTGCTGATTTATTTGATCAACTTCAGGGTATTATGGTGTTTTTAAAGATTGATTTTGAGGTTTGGTTATCACGATTTGGGGATTAAAGCTTTAGATATTTTGAAGACAACTTTTCTGACCCTATATGGTCATTATGAGTTCTTGGTCATACCCTTTGGGTTGACCAATGCACCTATAGAATTCATGGAGTTAATGAATCGCATATTTCAACCGCATCTCGACTCCTTTATTATTGTATTTATTAATGATATCTTAGTTTATTCCAAGAGTGAGGCTGAGCATGAGGAGCATTTGTAAATTGTGCTTCAGAGATTGAGGGATGAGAAGTTGTATACGAAGTTCTCTAAGTGATAGTTTTTGTTGGAGTCTTTTTCTTTCTTGGGTCATGTGGTGACTATGAAAGGTAATATGGTTAATCCAACTAAGGTTGTAGCAGTTTGTGATTGAGCTAGGCCTACTTCGCCCACCGTGATTTGAAGTTTTATTAATTTAGAAGGTTATTATTGTTGTTTTATTAAGGGATTTTCATGCATTACAAATCCATTGACTAAATTGACTCAGCAGAAGATTTCTTTTTAGTGGTCTGATGTTTGTATGGTGAACTTTCAAAAGCTCAAGGATTTGTTAACTTCAGCTCTTATTTTTGTTCTAACCAAGGAGGGCATGGGTTTTACCATATTTTGTGATGGTTCAGGTGTTGGATCAGGTGTTGTGTTGATGTAAAAGGGTAAGGTAATGTCTTATGCATATCGTCAATTGAAGACTCATGAGAGAAATTATCCTACCCATGATTTGGAGTTGTGCATAGTTGTGTTTATTTGGAAGTTATGGATGTGCTACTTGTATGGAGTTCGTTCTGAGATTTTCTTGGATCATCATTGCCTTTAGTACATTTCACCAAATGAGATCTTAATATGAGGCAATGTTATCGGCTGGAGTTGCTCAAGGATTATGACTTGACTATTCTCTATCATCAGGGAAAGGCTAAGATGGTTGCAGATGCCTTGAGTTGAAAGTCGACTAGCATGGGTATCTTGGCATATCTTTTGATCTAGGAGAGGCCTTTAGCCTTAGAGGTTCAATTTTTATCTAACTAGATGGTTATGCTTGATAGTTTGACACCTTTAGCCTTAGAGGTTCAATTTTTATCTAACTAGATGGTTATGCTTGATAGTTTGACACCTGGGTGTATTTTGGCATTTGTGGAGGCTAGATCTTCTTTGATGGATTAGAATTGAGCTCATCAGTTTGATGATGTTGGATTGAGTATGATTTAAGATAAGGTGTTGAGTGTTGAGCTGAAGGATGCCTTACTTGATTCAGATGGAGTTTTAAAGATTGGGGGCTGAGTTTGAATGCCAAGAGTGGGTGATTGGATTAGGCTGATCTTGGGTAAGGTTTATTGTTCCCGATATTCTATCCTTCTAGGTATGACTAAGAGGTACCATGATTTGAAACAACACTACTGGTGGGGCAATATGAGGAAGAATGTGGCGGACTTTGTAGCTCATTGCTTTTGTTATTAGTAGGTGAAGGTCGAGCATATGAGACTTTGTAGATTGCTCTAGAGATTGCCCATTCCTGAGTGGAAATGGGAATAGATCACTATGGACTTTGTGACTGGTTTGCCTCATTCCTTTCATGGTTTTGATAGTGTTTGGGACGTCATGAATCAATTGACCAAGTCAACTCATTTTATTCCAGTTCAAGTCTTATTTAGTGCTGAAAGGTTAACCCATATATATATTTGCGAGATTATGCGACTTTATTGTATGACAATGTCTATTATTTTAGATTGGGGTCCTATGTTCACTTCTTATTTTTGGAAGACCTTCCAGGATGATTTGGGCACACGGGCTGATCTTAGCACAATGTTGTACTCCCAGAATTATGGTCAGTCAGAGTAGACTATCTAGTTCTTAGAGGATATGCTCTACGTATGTGTGTGTGCGTTGGATTTTGGGGGCCAGTGGGAGCAGAATTTGACTTTTAGCAGAGTTTACATATAGTAATAGCTACCACTCTAGTATTGTGGCTCCTTCCAAGGCATTGTCGCTTGCCAGTGGGTTGGTTTGATGTTTCTGAGGTTAGACTTCAAAGTACAGACATTCTTCATGAGTCTTTAGACAAAGTCTAGATCATTCAGGATAGACTTCAAGTGGCTCAAAGCAGGCACAATTTTTATGTAGATCATAGGCTTTATTCCTTGAGTTTTGGTGTTGGTGATCGTTTCCATCGAGTTTCACCCATGAAGGGTGTGATGAGGTTTGGGAAGAGGAGCAAGCATAGCCTTAGGTATATTGGTCTATTTGAGATTCTTTGGACTATTGGTGATGCGGCCTATGAGTTAGCTTTGCCTCATGATCTATAAGATGTTCATCCATTTTTTCATGTTTATGTTCTTCGCTGCTATATTCCTAATGAGTCTCATGTCATTCATTGGGAGTCAGTTTAGTTAGATGTGCGATTGTCTTTTGTGGAGGAGCCGGTCTCCATTTTTGTTTGGGATGTGAGGTGGTTGTGCTCTAGATTTATCCCTATGGTTAAGGTCTAGTGGCGACATCGACCTATAGATGAGGCTACTTGGGAGATTGAGTTTGATATACGTAGTTCCTATCCCCAACTCTTCATTGATTTAGGTATTTCTTTGCCCTAGTTCAAGGATAAATTAGATTTGTAGTGTTGGATGCTATAACGACCTTAAAATTTGATAAAATATGTGAAATTTGTGATTTTGTGTGATTTGACTATTTTACCTCTCCTCGTAGTTGCATTGTGGTATTTTTGGGGTGTAGGAGTGATAGGCACGATTTCTAATGCATTTTGGTACTATTTATGCGATTTTACGATTATTGATGACTTCGAGAGCCTTTTTTTGGACTTCTGTGGTTATCTTTTGATCCGTGTGATAGATGGCTAAATGGATTGTGCGAAGCTTTAGAATATAGATTTTAGGCTAGGTAGACCTTTGAATCAAGTCCTAATGTACTCGAGCATATTTCAAACCATTGATCGGGAAGTTGGAAAATTAAAAATATGGGTGTGGGATGCATATTTGGTCAAAATGGCCTCTGATGGAAAATTTGACTTTGCCAACGCATTTGAAATATTAATTTTAGGGTGGTAGCATATTTTGTTGGGTTTGATGGCTTTTAAATCTCATTTCGACCCGATTTGAAAAATTATGATTTCAAATTTTGGGGTTCAACTTTGTGAATACAATGTTTTTTTTTGAAGTTTTGATATTGCCATTGAGTCTAGAGCATCGAATTTAGTGTGGATACATAGTTCATTTGGTTATATCGGACTTTAAAAGAATCCCGAGCACCCTATCGAAGTCCGTTGTAACTTAAAAAAATCTAATGTACTAGGTTGCTGGTGCAACCTGATGCACATAAGGTAAATTGGGCTCTAGGAGTGTAATTTATGCACAAAATGCTTGGTAACCTGGGTATAGTTTAAATAGCCCCTATTTGGCCCCCTTTTCCCATTCTTTGGCCTATCCTATTGCAAGTTAAACCCTAAAATATTATGTGAAATTAAAAGTGAAGTTGTGGGAGCTTGGGAACCGAGATTGACATCTATTTCTTGATTCTAATGTGGATTTAAGGTGTGATTTCATCCTTTTCTACACTAATTCTTGATTTCATGTTCAAAACTCCAAAAACCTTATTTTTGATATATCCCTAAATTTCACTCTTTTTTACTTGAATAATGTTTCTAATCCTATAATTACAAGTTTTTCATCTATCCCATTTCCAAATAACTTCGATTTTTTATTTTTACATAGTTTTCAAAGATTTTACCTAATAAAACATAAAAATAGTTTTTCTTTGATTTGAATCTCATTTTTGACTTGATTTGACTTGAATTTTCAGTTGTGAATTCCTTAAAATATGGGGAACATATTTTTGAGTAAAGTTATGATTTTTTCCTTCTTTTTTGAATTCCCATTTTGGGGATCCATTTTTTATTTTGAACCAAAAGTATTCAATATGATTATTGTTAGCTTTGTTTTGACACATAGATTCTATATTTCTTGGTTTTAGTTGATTTAGAGACCGTTCATGAGAAGTAGGGCTTTATGGTTGAAATGTTGTAGATCAATTCTGACATTCCAGGTAGGTTATGTCTTAACTCTTTCAGACTAGGATGGATAGTAAATATTGGTACAAAATGCATGTAAGAGTGAGAACTAGTCATGATAAATGCCTATTTATGTGTTGTGCCTTGTGGGGATCTATATGTGATATAATTGTTGAAATTGAGATATTTTGTGATATGTATGACCGTGTGGGGTCCTATATGATGTTGATAGCCTTGAATACATGTTAACAATTTTATTGAATTGTTGCAAATGCCTATTATTGTACCTTTTGGTATATTGTGATATATATTCATAGTTTTGGCATATGAAAACATATGGAAATTCATGGATGAATAGAAATAATAAGTGAATAGTGGCTCATGTGGTTATGGAAATATATCATATGGTTGGTTGTGGAAATACTCATTGTGATTGGTTGTTATCATTGCATCTTCATAGCATACTCATTCATGAAACAATGGTACCAGGATCGCAATACCTGAGAAAACCTGGCAACACTTTTTTATTACAAAAAATATGACATCTTATAAAACCCTCCTCGAGGGATGTGCCAGGGAGGAAATATGGATATGGATATCTATATTGATTATATATGGATTGACTAACCCCCCATGGTTTCTACATGGAGAGGCTTGCCTTTATTGGTGTATACAAGGATTGTGCGACGATCCGGATGATTGTGAAATGAACTCGTGCATCATTATCATCATATACACTGCACTTGCTTTATTGTGTTTATGTTGCGATGGTATTGCTATATTGACTTTTCTTCTGTCTATTTGTTCTATATCTTAATTTTTTAATGCCTAATTGTTCTATCTTCCTTTATTTGTACTTGATGACCTTGATTATAAATGTTACTCTTTTGTTTTACTTATAGATGATATTATGTATATTTGTATCCCTATTTGTGTGTTTTTGTACTATGTGTGGATATTGTAGAACTGTTAGTGCAAGTGGTCTAGGCTATCATTATAGGACATTTTCTGATTATAGGGACGTGCCCTTAGTGTATATTTTGCATGCTTTATTTACTACTTAGCTTGGTCGGCCTATAGTACCTACTGAGTACAAGTATTCGTACTCACTCCTACTGTACTCTTTTGTTATAGGTCCTTGCTCGAGTTTGCCTTAGCTTGCTTGACTTGGGCGATTGTTAGAGCTTTCAAGGTAGTAGTAGGACATTCATGGGTCCAGAGTTCACCTCTATCTTTCTATAGTAGTTATGTTTTATTAGTATTCATAGATAGATATTGACCCTCTGTGGATATTTCTAATGTATTTGACTCATGGTTTGTATTAGTAGTTCTTACACTATTGACACTTGGTTTTGGGAATGTATGGTTTTTTGATATGTTCTTTCCATATTGTTATAATTATTTGTATGGCTCGGTTTTGTTCTAGAAGCCTTACCTTGGGGTATTTTTGTCTTTTCCTCTTCTTTATATCAATTTGTGTGATAGGCTTACTTGTCAAGGTATGCCACGACAAGTGACATCATGACCTTATTTTTTGGTCATGACATCGTGGACCGCCGGGGATATGACCCTAACTAGGGTCCAGGATAGGGGTTCTCTACCAGACCCTATTCCCACTCCTGAGCCAAAGATTCTTTCTTCTTAATCAGTGGTGGCTAAAGACCAGGGGCTCAGTTGAGATTTATTCTTCTTTGGTGCTTAAGGATGCTTTGGTTCATCTTTTATGGTTGGTTGGTGGTGCATCGTCTGATGGTGCATAATTTATATATCAAGTGGTACGGGGAGGGAGGGAAGGAGTGCAACCTAAACCTGTAGCTTTAAGAGTTGAGGTCCTTTCTGTAATGGTAGTTGCTCAGCTAGAGATTACCCTGCCTGCTATGTCTGTTGAGGAGCAAAAGATATTGGGAAGATTCTTGAGATTGGCTTCGATTAGGTACTCTGGTGCACCGGGCGAGGATGTATATGAGTTTCTAATTGTTTGTGAGGATAGGCTCCATAATTTTGGCCTAGTTGATACTTATGGTATGGATTACACTACTTTTTTTGTTGCACTTTGCAGCTAGACATTAGTGGAGAGATCATCTTGATTCTAGGCCAGCTGGATCTTCTTTTTTTACATGGACTCAGTTATCTGAGATTTTCTTTAAGAAATACATACATCACAGTCTTAGGGATCACTTGAGGGGTCAGTTCTCGAGGTTGGAGTAGGGATCCATGACGATTGTAAAGTATGAGGCTTATTTTACGAGTTGGCTAGGCTTTCTACTTTTATTTTGACTACTGAGTATGAGAGGGTTCATTTCTTTGTTTAAGGAGTGAGATTTTATCATTGCATGTCCACTTAGAGTTTGGTTACGGCTGGTAAGTCTTTGATAAGGTGTCTAACCATGCACAAGTGATGGGGAGATGAATCACGAAGCCCAAATGGGTAGCGTTACGAGACCTCGGTATCAGGGTAGTTTCAGTAAGATCTATAGTAGCTCCCGATTCAGAGGTAGCAATTTTTAGGGTAGATACCCTTCATGGCTACTGTATCAGCCTCAAAATTTAACCTAGTATACTCGTTCAGGTAGCGTTTCAGATTGCGAACAAAGGTCAGTCTTGTGTTAGTGATCACCCCGGTCAAGGTAGTGCTCATTCTTTGAGGGGTTCATCTTCTGGTTATTCGAGTTGAGGTGGTTATTCAGGGTAAGTCAAATCTTTTATTTCTAGTTCAGCTCATGGGGTATATTCTAGTTATGGAGGTTTTGGTCATTACTCGCGAGAGTGCCCTAGTCGTAGGGCGATTGTTACCATAGCTCAGAATATTCCCCCTATTAGAGTAGTTCATCCCCCAGCTAGAGGTAGTATGCATTGTTATAAGAGTAGTCCCTAGGGTGCTCATGGAGGTTCTAAGGTAGGTAGGGCAAGAGATCGGTCAAGAACCCCAGCTAGGTGGCCGACGTAGTTAGTTGTATGCAGTACCTGCTAGGCTTGAGGTTGAGTCTTTAGATACC
Source organism: Capsicum annuum (assembly GCF_002878395.1). Lineage (NCBI taxonomy): Eukaryota > Viridiplantae > Streptophyta > Magnoliopsida > Solanales > Solanaceae > Capsicum > Capsicum annuum. The sequence continues at coordinate 16,773,869 of NC_061116.1, forward strand.
TTTGTCAAAGGTATGGTTCTAGTATGCCATCAGTCAACCTTTGCTCTATTTGGTCTGGGATCCACCTACTCTTATATGTCTTCTTATTAGTCCCTATGGTTAGAGTTATCTTAGGATTTGTTGTTTGTGCCTTTATGTGTGTCTACTCTCGTGGGTGATTCATTAGTAGTGCATGAAGTTTTTACATCATGTGTTGTGGTTGTTAGAGATGTTGTTACTTAGGTTGATCTCATTATATTGGATATGCTTGACATTGATGTGCTTTTAGGCATAGACTGTTATCCTACTATCATGCGGTAATTGATTATTTTTCCAAGGCCATTTTACCATAGCAATGCTCGGCATACCCTCGATCATGTGGCAAGGATCTATTATCTGCGAGTCAACGGGAATTATTTCTTATGTTCGTGTTAGGAGATTATCTTGAGGCGTCAAAAGTCTTATCTCACTTATATTCATAATGTTAGTATGAAGAGTTCATTACTTGACTTTGTTCCTGTAGTATGTGAGTTTATTGATGTTTTCCCAACCTATCTACGAGGCATTCCTCCTTCCCATGAGATTGAGTTTGTTATTGATTTTGAGCCTTGCACCTGACCTATTTCTACGACAACTTTTCGTATGGCTCCTGCCAAGCTTAAGGAACTACATTCTCATCTTCAGGATCTTCTTGGTAAGGGTTTGATTAGATCGAGTATGTATCTTTGGGGAGCTCCTGTGTTGTTTGTGAAAAAAAAGATAGCTCCATGCATATGTGTATTGATTATAAGCATCTTAATAAGGTAACAGTAAAGAACCATTATCCTATACCTTATATTGATTATTTGTTTGACCAGCTTCAGGGTGCAGTGGTGTTTTCTATGATTGATTTGAGGTCTGGTTACCATCATTTGAGGATTCGGGCTGAGGATATCCCGAATTCAGCCTTCAGGACCCGTTATGGAATTTATTAGTTCTTGGTGATGTCTTTTGGGTTGACTAACGCCCCAACCGCGTTCATGGATTTAATGAATTAAGTGTTCATGCCTTATTTTGGTTCCTTGATGATTGTTTTCATTGATGATATCCTTTTGTATTCAAGGAGTAAAGAAGAGCACACACATCATCTGCGGGTAGTGCTTTAGACATGTAGAGATGATATGCTCTTTGGTAAGTTCTCTAAGTATGAGTTTTAGCTTGAGTCGGTGACATTCTTTGGCATGTGCTACTAAGGATGGGATTATGGTAAACCTGATGAAGATTAAATCTATTCATGATTGGACATGCCTACATCTCCAACTGAAGATCATAGCTTTTTTGTCTTGGCCAATTATTATCAATGATTTGTTAAGGGTTTTGCTACTACTTCAGCATCTATGACTAAATTGACTCAGAAGGAGGTTTATTTTCGATGGTCTGAGGAGTGTGAGTTGAGTTTTAGGAAGCTCAAGGAGTTTCTCACTTCGATTCTTATTTGGCTCTTTCTATTGAGGGTGAGGGATTCACTGTGTATTGTAATGCTTTTGGTGTTGGTTTGGGTTGTCATCACGACTCAAACCTGAGCCTAGTCATTATCTCAAGTCCACTAAGGACTGGATTGAAGTGGTGAGCTTCCATATTTAGGAAGGCTCCATTTCATGTCATGGAAGTCTTTACATACTTTGATCATTTTATATACTATCGTTTTGGCTATGGTCGGGGGCATATCCTGACCAGATATTGTTTTACTTTCAGATAGAGGCTTTGTAGGACTACTATGGGTTGGTATGGGCAGTGTTGGTAGTGGTGCCAGCCATGGCAGGGGTATTGGTATTATGGATGATACCAATGGACTATATTTGATTTATGATTGTTCTATTTTGATTTGGATTATATATATAAACATATTGGGTTATTGTCTTGGTTTGGTTGGTTATTAGATGGATTGACTTGGTTGGGTCAGTCAAGGAAGTAGACATATCTCAAAGTCACTATACCTTCAAATACGCTATCTTGTTATATGTTTGAAATTCAACCGACTTAGGGTATGTTCTTGTAGGATTAGGTTGGGTATCAAGGATTGTCTTTGGTCCTGGTTACACTTAGGATGCCCATTACAATAAGTTCCCGGTTTAGGTCGTGTTAGAGATTCCCAAATTTAAGGTTCAGTAGAAGCACTGCTTAGTGGAAGTGGCTACTTTAGAGATCAAGAGCAAAATGCGAACACTGTATCCTCACCTATTTGATACTTCAGGCACTTCCTAATCCTTAACTTTTGCGGATAAAAGTTCTGTTATGTAAAGGATATTGTAATGACCTATCATGTCATTGTCTATATTTTCGCTTATTTTCACCATTAGAGCTTTTCTATAGCTTCCCCAAAGAATTTATGACTTGCTGGGATAAACAGTTTGGTTACCGTCTAATTCATTTTGTTTTTAGATCCAAATCCCTATTTGGAAGTCTTTGTTGGTTTAAATTGGTTATCGGGCATAAACATCAATCAAAACACCTCGTACGCAAATTTTGACTATTCTAACAACTTCAGAATATCAATTTTAGGTTAGGTGAACCATTTGTTCAAGTCTTGAGGAACTTGGGCTCATTTCAAGCTATCGGTTGGAAATTTAGAAATAGCAAGTTGGGTTAGGGACCCATTTTTCATTGAAACAACCTCGGATTGCAATTTCAACTGTTCCATTGAGTCCGTAACAACGAATTTGATAGGGTAGATTGTTCATTTGCGTATACTGATTCTATATGAATCTCAAGGGGTTGGCATACGTTTGTAAGTGCCGCATAAGCGGCTCTCTTTGGCAGCACGTACGTATCGCGATTGCGATCATAATGTCGCGTATGCGACTACTACCCATTTTGTCCAAGCATCGCGAATGTGACTAGCTATTCGTAAAAGCGATACCCGTGTACCTAGGAATGGTATAAATATCCTATTCAACCTATTTTGCCCATTTCTCATCCATTGACAAGAGTCTTAAACCCTAAAGAATGGGATATCTTGGGAATAAAAATTGTGGGCAATTTTTGAGGTTGTCTAATGATTAATTACACCATTCTCCTTCAATTTGTGGTAAGATTCCTTCATTTTCATGGTTGATTTCCCTTTCTTTCTCTAAGATCCCTAAACATTGGTGACTGGATTTTAGCACCAATATAGCTCGAAATTCACCAATTTTTAGGGTAATTACTCATTGAGCATATAGGGACGTTGAGTTGGGTTCAGAAATGTGATTTCAGTAAATGAAGCCCACATAGGATTTTGTATAATTTTGGACTCAAGCACAATAGTGCAATATTGGTATCATTGTTATAGTTTTGATGAGTATATTGTGTTTTTTATGGCGTGGCACCTTACAGAAGCTTCTCGAAAAGGAAAATAAGTGATTTAGCAGGTTATTCGAGCTTTCTTCATCATCCTGATAGGCTAGGTTTTACTCCCTTATAGATTGATCTTTGTCGTAGTATATTTATGATATTGTGTTAGATTTGGGATGGGTTTTATGCATTGGTGACACAAAGGATATATTTTAGGTTAGTTGGACCGTTTAGGACATTCGGAAATCATAATTTCTATCTTAAGGCTACTTAAGACTTCCTTAAGATATAAGAGTTAATTTAGATACCTTAGTCTAGTCTAGAGTAGAGATGCCTTTTAATGGATTTTAGGAATTAGAAGTGAGCCCTTCTACCCGCCTTTGGCCAAGACTTTAACTAGTTTTGGTAGACATTTATATGCTCGTTATACATTTTTGAAGTGCTTGTTATGAGTCTTGATGAGATAAGATACTTAATAGTCATGATGGTTTGATTTTAGGAGTTGATGCTAATTATGGTAAAACCTAATAGTTAAGATATTAATAATATGAATACAGGTTCGAGTTTGGCTTATCAACCATGATACTCATGATATATGTACTGGTACGAGTCTTAATGTTAATGTCGATATTGATAATAAATGTATTGGTTTGAGTCTAACAAATGATTATGATATTCATGATCTCTCTCTCTCTCTCTCTCTCTCTCTATATATATATATATATATATACATCAATATAAGTTTGTCTATTGGTTATGATATTGACGATATGAACATTGTTTCACGTCCAGTAAGGGCGGAGTGTTTATCAGTATAACATGATCCGAATGGGTTCCTAATGATAGCATGAATATTGGTAAGTCATGGTTGTTCGCTTATATTATCCTTGATTATATCATTCAGGCTTACGGGGGCCTTTGCTGGGCGATTTACTTTTCCACATTTATTGTCTTATGAGGGTCAATCTTGTAGTTATAATCGTATGTTTCTTATGTAATTGTTTAGATTTATTTATTTATTTAATTGTGTACAATGATGTTGGAGTTACTTCTAGGTTTTCCCTTTTCTTGACTTATATAAGTTATCTTGCATCTTATCGTACCTATATCTTGATTTAGCTCAGTCGGTCAATGATGCCTAGATAGTACCTGTGCTTTTGGTACTAATACTACACTATTATACATTTTTGGTGCAGATCCAAATATTAATTGTCGTCGTTGATTCAAGGATCATGTCGTGATGGATTTCAGAGATAGGGTAACCTCTTAGAGTCGGAGTTGCCCCATTTCTTCTATTTATCTATGTCTAGTCTTTTGTTTTGAGACATATTGTATTGACTATTCTTGAACTTCTGATGTATTGTAGTAGCTCTTATACTAACTATACTAGGTTGTGGGATGGTTTTCTATATTATGGCTACCTTCCAAACTATTTCTATTACCTTGCTTATTTGTGAATTGTATTTGTCAAGTTTGCCCTTTTGGGGCTATTTTCCACTAAGTTAGCCCATTGAAATTAGATTTGGGCTATGATTTTGCTTACCTACTGGTGGGATAGAGTAGGTGCCATCATGAATCGTAAATCAGGTTCTGACATCAACCTTTATACACTGGTAAGGTATATTGGGTCCTTTTTGATAAGGTTTATTTATCGAACTCCATGTTTAGATCACATGGTTATATGTCGATTGATAGTTTATCTACATTCAAACTCAGTTATTGTGTGACCTTGTAAACAGTTTATATAGTACAATATTGAGCTTTTACATATTTATTGACTTAGTTATTTCATCTATTCACACCCTATAATTTCAGACCCAATATTTATACATGACCCTCAATTTAGATTTACTTTCTTTTATACTATCAATTTTCAGATTATCACTACACATTAATATATATGTATTTTACATAGAGTCGTTATTCTACAGTTCAGCTCCATGCATACAGTTTGTACTCAATTTCTTCTCGTTATTTACATTTAGCATTCATTACAGTTTTAAATCATATTAAACATAACTTGAGATTAAATATAACAGTTATGCTTCTACCGCTTCCAAGTTTATAGAAATGTTTAAGCTCATGATTTAGAGATTTCACTATGCTACACAACTTTTACGTACTAATATATTTTAAATGTATATTTCAACAAATGACTAACATCCTCATTTTAAACCATGTTTTATGTTTTATTTTCATGACTAGTGCATATCTGACATACTATGTACATTACAAAGTACTGATCGCATACTTCTTCTGCCTATATTTTTCATGTGATGTAAATTCAGGTTCTTAGAATTAGGATCATAGTCAAGCAGATCATAACATTCAACCAACATGAGATGAGTTCCCTTATTTTGAGGATTCAACTTAGTTGCAGTTCTTATATTTTTTTCTTATTAGTATGTATTGATTAGGGATACTTAGGGGTCATTTTCCGACTACCTATAGTTAGTATTAGCAGAGGCTTCATAGATAGTCAGTTAAAGTTATTCTATGTAGTTTAAGTTCCTCTTTCTTTCAGATTACAATATTGTAAACTTCTAACAGTAATATACTGAAAATCTAATCTTATTATTATGCTTCCACTCATTTAGTTTAGCTTCTATATGTGTTTTAATCATCTGCTCAAGCATTATGCCAGTACCATGGGTTAACTTGGGATAACTTTTGATTCTAAGTACCATGTAATGACTAAGGGTAGTCTTAGGTCATGACAAACTTGGTATCAGCGCATAAGGTTCAAGTGTCCTAAAATGTGTATGAAGCCGTGAATAGTAATCTTATAAAATGGTATCGAGACGTTTTTATTTTTCTTTTGGAGGCTACAAGGTATTTATGAAATGTTTCCCTTCTTTTATATCTCAAATCATGCAATAGAGATGTTCTCTAAGAAAAACATATATAGATTCTAGTATTTCTCCATTCGCGTTCACAATGCATTGTTTTAGGGGTAATTGAAATAGTTAAGTGTAATTCCTACTGATAGAGTTTTCTCAGGCAGTCCCTATAGACAATTACAAGATTGCATGCAGTCTTGAAAGTATCCCATCAGTGCCTTCAAGTTCCAAACATTGAAAGAATTCATTCTTTTTCATTAAAATTATGCACTGATCCAAAGTTAGATATACCCTCAGATCTCTTCTCAGAATCCCATGGCAGAATGACCTAGAGTTAGAGACATAAGCCTAGAAGCATAGCAAAGGTAAAGCGAGGATAGCATTTTTCTGAATTTAGTTGTGTATTCGTGGGGCTAGAAAGGTGTTGTGTAGATTGTATAATAGCACTTTGAGAGATATTTACAAGTTAAGTGGATTTAGAATATGTTAATACTTTAGCTAGGATTGAGATTAGAGAGTGACTAGAGAGATAAACAAGCTTGGTAAGGTTGAGTATGTTCATAAAATTTTGAGTGGACTAGTGTTTCGTGATTCCTATCCAGTAGTAGAAATGGGTATTAGTGTATGAGAAACTCTAAGGCTATCTACATTGAGTGTTAGAATCGAAGATTAAATTGTCATGATCAAGCTAACAGAAAGAAGAGTTTTGAATTCTAGAAGGAAAAAGTGTGAAGTGATAATGCTCAACTCACTCCCATAATGAGGGGTGATGCGGTCGTTGTCAAGTAACCCAATTTTTAGTGGGGTCGAATCTCAAGGAGTGAATTATAACTTCAAACCCTATAGATGCTCAAATTACTAAATATCTACCCGAAATGCTAATAAAATCGACATGCAATGTAAAATGGGAGAATTTACTTGGGAATTCTTCACAACCTACTTTAGCAAGCGCTTAGTGAATAAAACTTTTACTTAGAAGTCAAGATTTCAGGAAAATCTTGGGATGATGTTTACCTAGAGAAATACATGTGAATTGGTGTTTGTTCATCATGGAATTTAGTTGTTAACTAAACGATAGGCTAGGTCGAAGTTCATTGGGGTCAATATTTAAATAAAACCACAACGATTTCACCCATTGGCTCTTTCGAGCACCTAACAAGTGTACACATTTTCATAATCACCCAAGACCTCAATCAAGCATCCCTATTTCTAAGATGATTCTCTAACATGATTTGCACTCCTAATACCCTTATTTTTAAGATTCCAATAGGTAGTAAACTATAGACTTAATTGTCCACCATTACCTTGTCACCCAATAACCCTCTTTCGAGGATGGTATGGGTCACCTAATGTTCACCTCCATCCCTCTTTTGAGGATGATAAAGGGTTTCTAGAGTTTGGGGATTTCACTCATCAAAGCCATTTGGAGATTTGGGGTTTCCACCCATGAAATTCCAACCCGCAAGCTCAAGCAATGGTAGCATCCATACTTAACAACTAAAATCCATGCAAATACAACAACACCTACACACTATCATACTCTAGTTCAACATATTCTCAAGACTAAATTTCTTAGCTACTCATGAAGAAAGTAAAGAGAGATAGACCATAATGATTATTCAAAGCATTCATTCTTGACTAAAAGTCTAATAAATTTAGCCTTCTAAGTTGATTACACACTTGCCCAAGGTAAGGGTTTAAGTCTTCAATTTCAAAATATCTTATGATATAAGCTATCCTCATAGTGTAAAGGGTTTTTCGTTAAATAAGGCTTGGTTTGCATCCAACTGATTTTCTAGATCTGCCCTGGGCATATTCTCGATAGGCTGCGATAGCACAATACTTCTTATGATCGCAATAGTACGCCTTTGATTTAAAGCCGCAACCTCTTTCTGCTGACCATCTTGACTGACCGTGACCGCGGGTTGAGGACCAAGGTCATGGTAACAGAGGCTGATGTAGTTCAGGTCTTCAGCTGCACTATTCTTTGCTCCCTTTTCATCCTTTTCAGCTCTGATCAACATCTTTTGATCTTCTTAATTTTTAGCCTGCAAAGAGTGGATATTAGTGCATCTAACCATAAGTTTGCCTTATTTATTCATTCAAAGAAAAGTAATATGTACGAATAGTGAGTGCAAATGAGTATTAAAAGAACCACTCATCATGAACTCAGGGTGTTGGGATAATTCAGAAGGAGTGTTAAACGCACCCAACTTTGAACCTTGCTTGTCCTCAAGCAACACTATAACTATATTATGAGACAATGTATACCCTCATTCAATTAATCGATGATCATGATGACTTAAAATTGATTTCTACCACTATAAGCATTTCACACATAGGTAAATAGGTCTTTAACAACTCTCCTCATCATAAAATAAAACAGTGTATGATGTAGTGAACTTTGAGGAGCAACAATGCAACAGCTACTAACATTCTAGAAATGACTCACACACTTCTTTAACTCATGCTATACTCCTATTTTCCATACTGTGCAGGAGATCTAAGTCACCCACCTCAACTAGTTCGCATGCCTCCATACAAGAGAGAAAAATTTCACACACGTAGTTACCAATCATGTTACAAGGATTTTTAATTGCAAACCCTCACTTTTTCAAGAAAATCTCCATGTTAACAAGTACCATGACATAGGCTTGCCTAAGTTTTCAATCACCACTACAAAGAAGGTACGTGGTTGGAGATCTCGAAGGGCTTTCCAGGCTTGTAACATAGGCTTAGGTTAAGGTAGGATATTGTTTTGGGGACAACATGGATTTTTATCATGCTCACTTCTTGTTTCCTTTGTTCACCGAACTTCTTTCATCTCATTTTCATGCAATTTTCATGCCACATTTCCTTTGTTGGGTCCTTTCCTCTTCTATTTGGCTTTTTTCCCCCCAAAATTTAGGCACATTAGGCATACACTATATCTTTGTGGCACCAAACTTGCTTCCATTAATTTTTACCACCCCTAACTTAGGCTTTTTTCCTCAAATATATTTTTAAGTTCAAGAAGGGTAGGTTCAAAATAGGGATAGAAAGAATGGTTCATGGCTTGTAAAGTGTTTGGCAAAGAAAGGTCTAAAGGCTCAAGTGGGTATTAGGGATGATAATTATGCAAGGGTAGGATTTTTAGGCTCAGAGTGGGTACCAAAATTATGAAGGTGGACTAAGGTCATTTCTCCAACCAAGTAAAATCAAAATTAGCTTTGAAAGACTAAAAAGGAAGGTTCTAGATAGTACAAGTACACATGAGATGAAGACAATCAACCTCACACACATGGCATGCGAAAATCATCAAAGGGGTTCAATTGTTCTACCCGCTTGAGACAAAGATGAAGTATTCACCAATTTTCCAAAGTTAACTTTTGGAGTCATAGAAAGAAGGAAAATATTGTTACAACGTTTCTCACATCCATGCCTTCAAATTTAGTACAAAATTTATGGACGGAAGGGGTTGTCTGCTATACATCTGCACCATGCATAATTCGCTAATCATGGTAATAGCCCAATCAATAGTCTCACATTGTAAACCATAATACGGGCGAACTACCCATATGGTTACTCAGAATTCACCAATGGATATGAATGTGATCCCAAAGCATTAATGCTATAGGTACTCAAACTTCCCTTGCATTTTATAACGTCGATGCCACATGTACTCTGACTTCCCCTGCACCTATGGATAGAAACCCAATCCTAATAAAATGGCTCATCTAGTGCAATTTAAACTAAAATAGTAAACTAAGAATAAGATAACCAATCCATGCAAGTATGAGCCCCATCTGAGTGCTTGAATATTACCACCCAAAGAAGAATCAAGATAAGAATGATCTTTAGGAGTCAAAAAATGTGTGGCAATATAAAAAGTAGACAAATAATGAAATAGGTTAGGAAACACCCCCAACTAAAATGTGGCAATGTTCCTACCACATTAATGATCAAATATAACAAAGAGATAAGGGTGCTCCATACAATTCCATTAGAGATTGTTATCATCTTCAGACTCTACCCCACCATCAATTATCTTAAGACTCATCCAGTCCAGTATATAACAACTTGAGTGTCAGTGTGAGAAGAATATGGGGGTAGTCATGGAATCAGCTAGCTTCAGAATTTGAGATTGTGGCCAACTGCTCGCGATAGCAGAAAGACGAGTAATTGCGATCACGGATGTAGATCTCTGTCGGGATAAGCAAGTCCATGTATGCTCTTTTGTTTTCCTTGTCTAGCTTTTTTGTGCATTTGGTTCCTATCTGTATTTTTGATTGAATTTTGACTCAATTTTTTGTACATCTTTCCCCTTATAAACCCATGCAAAGCACTCTGTAGCATCACACCAGCATGAGTTATTCATATGCAAAAGCTAGCATTCATACTTGAAAAATATGATAGAAAGGATACGTGTAATCCTCTGGTATTTGTGGGTTTCCTCCCATACAGTGTCGTAGTTATCATCATGGAACGATGTTGTCATGCATCCATTTGTTAAGGAAGGTCCACCGAACCCCACTTATCAGACTCCCCTTCATCAATCAACCTTTCAACTATGCTTTTCAGCTTTTTTCTCCTTTTTTCTATTAGACTTTGGGTCAAACTCTCATTTGAATGAGCATTGTGCATTTTTCCTCCAAAGTCTTCGGTCAAGTGCTCCTTCTTTGTCCTTTTATCTACCGCATGCATTGCCAAAATTTGATCATTGGCTTGGAGATAGGCATTTGTTCCACTAGTGAAGTTTTTCTCAAGCTTAACATCTAGACGTGCAGAAATTAATCCCATTTGATTCTTCAAAACTTCCATAGAGGATAAATGTGTGATCATTATTTTAAAGAGTGACATAAAGTCCTCTTTTACTTCATAAACCATTTGGTCCATTCTTTCAACTCTATCCAAAATCCTTGCCAAGAGATCCTCTGTTCTACCTCTGTCGGTGTCAATGGAGCTTGTATCGTTGTTAGAACCTCAATTGTGGTGGGGCAAAAAATAGCAACAATCATGTACCTGCTCTTCCTAAACTTGGCCACCTCCCTGGTTAGTCCAACCATGGTTCCCATCTTGCCTATGATAGGTGGGATGAGAACCCCCAGATGGGTTAGCTAGGTACCAATTTTCATCGTCCATTCTCCTAACTCCTTCATCTTTGTAGTGGAATTTTGGAGGAATAAGGATTGTCGTGTTTGCAGTTCCACCCATGACATACTTAGTTAGTAGCTCCAGTTGTGCCAAGATTGTTGCCATTATTTGCTCTTGATCCTCCCCTCATTCTCTTCGATCCTCATTAGTCATGGGATTAGTTTGGAAGCAATTTGAGATGTTAATATATTGAGTGTGACATTTCTAATTATGCTTAGTTGCCTCTCTTAACAATTTTTTGGCCGTATAAAAGTGAAAGTTCAAAAGAGGACCTTCTGCATTGTTTACCACCGATTGGTTCAAAGGATCTAGTGCCTGATAGAATATTTGGAGGAGTGCCTTCCCCAAAATCTCATGGTTTGGGCATTTGACAAACATCCTATGGAATCTCTTCCATACCTCATGAAGTGGCTCATTGTATTTTTGCCTAAAATTCATAATTTCATCTCTTGAGTCACACACCTTGGATGGATAGAAGTATTTATCTAAAAACTCCTTTGTGAGCTTCTTCCATGAAGTAAGTGAAGCCGAAGGAAGTGTGTAGAAGCATAAAATGCTTAACCCATTAGTGTGAATGGGAAAACACGAATCCGAAAGGATTCTTGAACACTATGATAAATTTTAAATGGAGTACAAACTTTCAAAAAAATTTCTCAAGTGAACATATGGATCCTCATGGGCTTAGCCTCCATATAGCCCCTTTACTTGCAAAACATAGAGTATGATACTAGTAACATGAAAAGTCTCATTCCCAAGGTGAGGTGGGATACCATTTTCACCTGCATGATACCTATCATTCAAGTGATTTTTTCCATGCATGGGTGCAACACCCGACTCCACAGGATTTGTGCCTTCACTCATTATTTCGTTTATGCTAAGTTCACCCACAAAATATCCTAAACTAATAAATAAAATAAAATATGACACTCTGGATACTCCCGAGTAAGAATCACACTACACAAGCAAAATCTATATTTCATTCCCCAACAACGGTGCCATTTTAATAATGCTTAACTCACTCCCATAATTAGGGGTGAGGTGGTTGTTGTTAAGTAACCAAATTTGAAGTGAGGTCGAATATCGAGGAGTGAATTATTGACTTTAAACCCTATGGATGCTCAAATTACTAAGGTCTACCCGGAATGCTAATAAAATCAACATGTAAAGTAAAATAGGGGAATTTGCTTGGGAATTCTTCACAACCTTTAGAAAGTGCTTAACGAATAAAACTTTTACTTAGAATTCAATATTTGAGGAAAATCTTGGGATTATGTCAACCTAGAGGTAATGCATGTGAGTTGGTGTTGGTTCATTATGGAATTTAGTTAACTAAAGGAAAGGCTAGTTCAAAATTCATTAGGGTTAATCTTTCAATAAAACCACAATGATTTAACAAACTGGCTCTTTCGAGCACCTAACAAGTGCACATATTTTCATGATCACCCAAAACCTCAATCAAGCATCCCTATTTCTAGGATGATGCTCTTGACATGATTTACACTCCTAATACACTTATTTCTAAGATTTCAAAAGGTAGTAAACCATAGGCTTAATTTCCCACCATTACCTTATCACCCGATAACCCTCTTTCGAAGATGTTATGGGTCACCTAATATTCACCATCATCCCTCTTTCAAGGATGATAAAAGCTTTTTAGAGTTTAGGGCTTTCATCAATCAAACCCATTTGGAGATTTGGGGTTTTCATCCATCAAATTCCAACCCACAAGCTTAAAAATGGTGGAATCCATACTTAAAAACTAAAATTCATGCAAACACAACAACACCTACACACTATTACACCCTAGTTCAACATAATTCCAAGACTAAATTACTTAGCTACTCATGAAGTAAGTAAAGAGAGATATACCATAATGATTATCCAAAGCATTCGTTGTTCACAAAAATTCTAAGAAATTTATCATTCAAAGTTGATTACACACTTGCCCAAGGCAAGGGTTAAAGTCTTCAATTTTAGAATATCTTATGAGCTAAGCTATCCTTATAGAGTAAAGGGTTTTTTCTTAAATAAGGCTTGGGATTCATCCAACTGATTTTCCAAATCTTCCCTTAGGCATATTCCCGATAGGTGGCGATCGTGAAATACTTCCCGCACTCGTGATTTAGAGCCGTGACATTGTTCTGCTGACCATCTTGACTGACCATGACCATGGGTTGAGGACCGCGGTTGCGGTAATAGAGACTGATGTAGTTCAGTTCTTCAATTACACTCTTCTTTCCTCGTTTTTCATTTTTTTCAGCTCTGATCCATATCTTTTGATCTCCTTAACTTTTAGCTTGAAAGGAGTGGATATTTGTGCATCTAACCACATGTTTGTCTCATTTATTCATTCAAAGCAAAGCAATATGCATGAATAGTGAGTGCAAATAAGTGGCAAAAGCACCACTCTCATGAACTCAGGGTATTCTGATAATTCAGAAGGTTCAAAGTTAATAAGCATTTATGTTGTTGTGATGACTATTGAAGCTATAGAAATTTAAGAGTTGTCTCTTAGAAGGAAGTAATAGAAGTGCGTTTTACAATTTCAGGAGGAATTTAGTATTTATGTGTACTGTATATCCCAAACTCTAGAGTAGATTGATTGCAGTTCAGTTTAGAATTTATAAAAGAGGTCCACAGACTTAGAATCATAGATTGAATCTAAGGGGGAGATGATAAAATGAGGAGATAAGTTAGGTTTTTAGATTCTAGTAGTGCTGCTAGTGAGTTCTAGAACAACACTATGGGAGGAAGATACCCGACCCATTCATATCTCTGTGAAATTTTTTTCACTTGAGTCATTACAACACTCTAGTCATGCTTTACAAGTCATCTCTATGATCATAGCTCATATTTACACACATTATAAAGAATCATGTCCAATCCTAGTTAGTAGTATAATAAGGAGTAACAATTCACTCAGAACTACGACTCATATTTCATGAATTTATGAATTATAATATTAGGTCATACGTTTCATGACTTATGTACTCTTGTTTTATAGTATGTTCAGCTGAAGGTACTCATGATATATCTTTAATGACTAAAGATATAACGCTATGTCATGTACGCTCTCAGATTAGATCTCTTGAACAAGTTTATTTCAATTATGTTTCTCCATAGGCCTCAGTTGTGTTGAATTCATGAAAATCCTTAATATTTTAAAATATCCTTCATATAATAAACCCTCATGTTTCAGTTCTCTAGTGACCCTTCTTATGGTTTGATAGTGATGTTGTTAGCAGTTGAGTGACAGGCTTAATTGATTTGTTGATATACCTTCAGATGATGGCTTATGATGGTTAGTCACTCGTTTAAAAATAAGTTTGATTGATTAGGGTTATAATAAACAATGTATATTGAGCTTAATCTCTCCTAGTGGATATAGAATGTAGATTCCCATAGTGAGGCTAGTATTGTCATTTTAGTGCTAGAACTTTGTATCCCCAAGATAGGCTTGGAAAGTGTAAGAACATGTAACTAGACATAGCCTCTAGCGACCAATTATGGTCTATCCCTAAGAGAGTTAGAAAATTTTATCTAGTTAAGTGTGGTAGGTTCGTACGAAAGAGCATGGTCGAAGAATGTTGCTAAATTTTAGAATTATAAGTCATATCACTTAAGCTATATTAATCCTAACCTTACTTTTAGCCTAAGATAATCCCATTTTGTGATATATAACTTTGTACTAGAGGTGTCTCATGTTCATCTCTAAGTTATTCCTATTCTATAAGCTCAGACTTGCAAACTTGGATACTCAAACCATGTTATAATCCTTATTCATATATCCTACACATATCATACCCAAAATTCATCCCTCCCTAATGCAATTAGAACTTCTAATAAGAAGTGTTAAAGGTAACACATATTCCTTTCTCAATGACTCTTAGAAATTTTATGTCATTATAAATTTTTATTTCTACATGTGTTTTCATGCCAGGAATGATTTAGTTGAGTTATAAAACTTTTATTATGAGTCTATTATATACCCAATAATTTTGTTCAGTTATAGACAAACAAAGTTGTAGTTTCTCATCTTTTAATATAGTCTTACTATCATGAGTTTCATGTATATGTCTATTTCATGAGGTTCTTTATTTCCATTCATTCTATATGTAAACTCAATTGAGTCCTTACTCTAAGTCTAAATCATTCCCAACCATAACAGATACCTAGATTTTGAAATCGGTACCATGTTAGTTATCAAACTTCAGAATTCAACCAGACAGTACTAGTGAGTTCCTAATTTTCAAACAAGTCAAAGTTTTAATTAGAAATGTAATCATGTCCATATTCATCTCTTATAATTTTATGTCAGGGATTACAATTCTTTCCCTGTCCTTTTAACCAAGTCAGTTTTCATTCTAGGATGAATGATCCCAAGGCGGATATATTGTAACACCTCGAAAACCCAAGACAATATTAGAACCATGCTTCAAGTACATGCAAAATAAAAAATAAAATTTAATATTTTTATAAGTGACTTATACATATATTAAGGTAATAAATAAATCCTATCTTATAGATAAGCCAAAATATCCTTACCGATTGGATTCTTGTGAAGAATATTGCAATAGTAAACTTCAAATAAGTATAACTTTTATATTACTATGATTTTTTGAGATCAAGAACAATCAAAAGACAGATAATTAATTACCTAGATAATTAATTATCTAAATAATTAATTATCTTTCCAAGTCCTCTAGATTTTCCTTAATCCGATATCGGAGTAAAACGTTATGGCAAATTTTGTTGAAGCACTATCAAAGAAGCCAGTGATGATGACTCATCGTTAGGCCACTATGATTCGTAGGGTGACTCATCTTCACAATAGTGGGGATAGAAATTTGAGTCCCAGACAATGAATTAGGACATAAATTGTCCCCAGAACTTACAGAACGTCCACCAAACTCACCGGGACTAACACCAACAACTTTTCAGATAATATTTTAGAGGTTGTTTAGTCATTTCCCACTCTTTTAACCCCGAAACTATGTTGTTTCAGCTGCTACAAGAGGTAGAAGTCTATTAAATCCCCCAAATCCATTATTGTTTTCTCCTAACTCATTCTATGTCAGAAAAACAAGCGATTCAACTCTCAAGCAAGCCTGAGCCTAGGGTTTTTCTCAAAGGTAGATTCCCAAGGCTTTAGTCCAAGATTTCATTAGTCTAGGCACGTGGGTATTCAATAAGGGATTCCTTTCACCCTTATGCACAAAACCTAGTTTTAAAATATGAACTTCAGTTATGATTTCTATGAACTCATGATCGAGGGTCAATACCCAATTATTCTAAATTCTTGAAAATTTGATTCTATCATGTTATTTTATTATTATAATATCAATTTAATGTTATTATGAATAATTTTCAATGATTTAAATTATTTATTTTAATATGTGATTTATTATGCGTGATTTATAGATTTCAACCTCTTACAGAATGAATTACGCAAGACTTAATGGATTTCAGTCTATATTTGTTGATGCACCATGTTTTCCCATAAAATATAGTATCTTTACATACTTATAATTATAACCCTCAGTATATCAATAAATTCATGATTTTCAAATTATGCTATGAAATTTACCTTTCTCCTTTCGAGTATTACATTGTAATTGTTAGTTGCAGCTTCAGAGATTGCGGATTATGAACACCTGTTGACCTAGGGTATCATGCATTGTCTGTCAAACACTCGGTCCTTTAACTTTTATGATTTAGAATGCTTTCAGATAAAGAACTTATCTATCAACCTTAGGACTTCGGTATTGTTAAGCTATTCAGTATATCAGATTATATGCAGTTGGAAGGAGTACTTAGCACGAAACGGACAAAGGGATGAAGGCTCACCCATAAGTTAGGATAAAATATTTTGACATAACTCAAATCAGGGACTAGTCGTGTCGAGTGCCTCAAGTCCAATCGGGACTGGAGACAAATACCCAACCATAACCGACTTATACCCTATGTCGGATGAATTCCAAACATATAACAAGATAAAAAATTTAAGACTCAAAGACAATAGTGGAGCCCATAACCATAACCAACCAAAAATACAATCAAATATCCAACCGGTGTTAGCCCAAATACCAAGGACAAGGACAAGGCTGACACCAACACCAACATCGCCCATGCCCAAACTAGTCACACAAAGCCTCTAACCAAAAACAAAAAACATCCAATCGGGACATGCCCCAGATCATAGCCAAAACCAAAGTCCAAGAAAAAATCAAAATTATGAAAAGATATCCATATCATGAAATGGAGTTTTCTGGAGTATGGAAGCTCACCACTTCCGTATGACTCCTCGAATCCAATCACTGAGTTGGAGGAGTAGTATGGCCGATTCCTACATCACATAGGGAAACATTGCCCGAAGGTGGGTTAGTGGGTTAACACTACAATATACCCTAGAATAAGGATAAAATAACGTCATCATTCAAAACAAAGTAAATAACCATATGCAATCACATACACATATATATATACTCCATGTCGAGAAAGAGAACCGGGTTTAGCATGCATTTCAAACTTTAACCTGTGTTGTGTAGCTTGACCGTCCTAAAACCACCCATGGACTATATGGGTCTAGTTTTACCCCCTGAATAGACCCTAGTGCGTATAGTTACACAAACCAAAGATATCATAGGGACCGGGGATTCACATGTACCCTTTGCCCTCCATAATACATATATACACATATAACTTAAGGGATTCCCATGTAACCCATAAGTATATGGTCACCGTGATCAACCCTCATACCAGCAAACCTAAGTTTCCAGTGTTCATCCATTGGACTCACACCTTTACGATTAGCTATCACAATCCGCCATTATTGCCAATTAAAAGATGTAACATATAACCAGACCACCAATTCTAGAATTAATTACCAAGGCATTATGTGGTCTTATCGTCATACCGACTATATCTTGCAAGCAACGTCATGAGCCAACACTTTGGGGATTCCCATATACCTCATAGTATTTCACATCAATCAAAACAATGGTGATCAAGGCCTTTCCAAATCATTTAATTAAATTAATCCATTTAGAGTTCCATTACCATAATATGCAATGCAAGGTTTTCAATAAAAATCAAGCTATGTGATAAAAGCATTCTCATGGGTATTTTAACAAACATGTTGAGGGCATAGTTTCCTAAACCAAAACCAAGAACCAATTAACCATTCACATGCAACCATATGTTCAAACCAACATTATAACATGAAAAACCCATAAAAAACACGGGAAAACATTATCCAACCATTAGTAACAAAAACCCTCAACATATATTTCAAAACCAACAAAAACCCATAATAATGCCATGAAAATAATTAAATAAAACAGCTTTTAATTTGAACTAACAATGAGGGACGAATAACATGCCTTAGATACCAAATAAGACGAAGAGAAACCATCGTTGAGAGACTTAATTGACCACCTTGAGGAAACCCTAGCCTTTTTCTTGAACCAAAAGATTGAGAGAGGTTTAAGAGTGATTTGAGAGTGTTTTACTTGGTAATAGCAGGTTAATAAAGTCCCAAGAGTGTTTTAAGTTGTGGGGGTAAAAGATGTTAAGACGGAAAATATCCAGAATACCCCCAACTTAAACTGTAAAAATCCCACAGGTGGGTACGGTTGGACCCCTCCATTCGTACCCAAGATAGAAAGTTGGGCTCCATATTCTATCCAATATATGACTCCCCTTGCCAAAATCATACCATTACCATATGACAAGTACCCACCTAGTTGTACCCTAAGAAGAATGTCAAGGCTAGATAATAAACAACATAAGGTTTGGACCCCACCTCTCGTATCATGTACATACAACTCTTATGATGTTAACTCATATCTTGGACAAAAAACAAACAAAACCAAACTGAGTAACAGAAAACCAAGAGCCCTTAACCATAGACACATCATATGACAAGTAAGCCTGAGTCGTATGATGATCAGAAAACTCAAACTCACAAAATTTTGCAAGGACCAGAGTCCAGGGTGTTTCAATTCCCCCTCACTTGGATCATTTGTCCATGAATGGTGGAACAAGGCATGACTGGCATGAGTTTTAAACCCCAACCATCTCTTCCCTTACCTTTAACCAAGTTAGAAAACAATTATGAAAGGAAGTCAATCTTTCCTTTAACAAAGTTTAAATACAAAGATGATATAAGAAACATGTATCTTTTGCATGAATTTCTAGAATAGAAAATAGGAATGAATACTTGGACTTTATGTCCTCTTCTGCTTCCCATGCAGCCTCTTAAATCTTATGATTTCTCCATAGAACCTTTATCGAGGCGACATCCTTGGTCCGCAACCGATTAACCTGACGATCCAAGATCTCAACTGGGATTTCTTCATAAGATAGGGAATCTAAAATATCAATATCCTTGATAGGCACAATTTACGATGGATAACCAATACACTTTATCAATATAGAGACATAAAAATCGGGTGAATGGAGCTCAAACTAGAAGGCAATTCCAGCTTATATGCAACATTACTAATCTTCCTCAAGATTACATAGGGACCTATATATCGGGGACTGAGCTTTCACTTCTTACCAAACCGTATTACTCCCTTTATAGGAGACACTTCAAGAACACCCTATCTCCAACCTCAAACTCTAAATCCCTTCACCTCCCGTACGTATAGTAATTTTGGTGACTTTGGTCAGCCATAAGCTTATACCGAATCACATTCACCTTCTCCATAGCTTGATGAACTAAATTAGGGCCTAACATATTTGCCTCGCCAAGCTCGAACCACCCAATAGGAAACCTATACCTTCTACCATACAAGGCTTCAAATGGAGACATACCAATGCTAGAGTGGTAACTATTGTTGTAAGCAAACTCTATAATAGGTAAGTGCTCAACCGAACTATTGCCATAGTCAATCATGCATGACTGAAGCATATCCTCGAACATCTGAATAGTCCTTTTTACTTAGCCATCCAACTGTTGGTGAAAAGCAGTATTCAGACTTACATTAGTCCCAACCCTTTTTTAAATGATCTCCAAAATATAGATGAAAATTGCATACCATAGATGGAGATGATAGAAATAGGTACCTCATGTGGCTTCACGATCTCATGGAGATCCGGCCTAGTGACACGACTAAAACCAAGGTCTAGTTATGTCGAGCATCTCAAGTCTAACCCATACAGGAAACCACCCCCAATACCCATCCATAACTACCTTGTACCCTATGTTGGATGAATTGCAAACATATAAAAAGATAGAACAATTATATATGAAAGAAATTTAATAAAACTCATAACCATACCCATCCAAACATCCAACGAAGTATCCAACCAACGTCAGCCCCCAATACCAATGCCAAGGTAAACACCAATATCGTCACCGCCTATACCCCTAGTAGTCACACAAATCCTCTAACGAAAAACAAAGAACATTAGGTTAGGACATACCCCAAAACATAGCCAAAACCAAAGTGCAAGAAAGAAACAAAAGTATAACCTGAAGTCTACAACATGAAATGGAGTCTTTAGGAGTATGAAAACTCACCATTTCATCCCAACGCAAAGTTGTTCCCAAATCAAAGGTCACTTAAGAAGGGAGCTAGTATGGTCGGTGCATGCATCACATGGGGATACATCGCCCAAAGATGGGTTAGTGGATGAATGCTAGCATGAACTCAAGATTAAAGATAAAATAATTCCATTAATCAAAACCAAAGTAAATAACCATATGAAAACGCATAAATACATACAAACATACATATATACATATATATATATATATATATATATATATATTTCATGCCAGAAAAAGGAATCGGGTTTAGGTTGTATTTAAAATATTTAACCTGGTATTGTGTAGCTCAATCGTCCTAAATTGACCCATGGACTATATGGATTCAGCTCCCCCTACTAAAAGGGACTCTGTATGTATTAGCTGCACGAACTAGAGAAAAAACTAAGGTGACTACTACATATCTCAAAAATATAAGTGTGACATGATTCACAAGGTCACCAAGACCTACCTCACATCGACAAACGTGAGTTTCCAATTTTGGTCCCTCGGGACCATCACCTTCCATGACTTTGCTAACACATCCCCCTTTAAGAACATATTAAAACCATTCACACAGAACCAACCAATTACCAAGGAGTCCTTTTAATTAGGCATTAGCCATTGGTATTGTCATACCAAAATTAGAGCTTGCAAGTCTATCCATTTATGCCATAGCAAAGCCATTAAACTAATTTGACTCCAAATTTTCCATTTAAACTTATACCATGGACACCAAGGCCTTTCCAATCCATTTAAAACAAATTTAGACTAATTAAGGTTCCATTACTCTTTTATGCAATGCAAGGATTTCAATAATAGTCAAACTATGTGACAAAAACATTCTCATAGGCATTTTAACAAACATGATGAGGGCATCTAGTTTCCAAAGCCAAAATCAAGTATCAATTGACCATTCCCATGCACCTGCATGTTCAAATCACAATTACAACATGAAAACTATAAGTAAGACATGAGAGAACACTATCTAACCAAAAACAACCAAACCCCCAACATATATTTCAAAACCTAAAATAATACCACAGTAACCCCATGAAAATCATTCAATAAAACATATTTTAAGTTGAACTAACAATGAAGGAGGACTAACATGCCTTAGAAAATGAGGAAGACGGAGAGAAACCAATTTCTTAGAGCCTTAAATGATTACCTTGAAGAAAACCCTAGCCTTTCTTGAACCAAGATCTTGAGAGAAATTTGAGAATGTTTGATTGTGAATAATAGGTAAAGAAGCCTCTAAAAGTGTTTTTTGTTATGGGGTCAAAAGGAGTTATTAGGAGGAAATGTCCAAAATACCCCCAACTTAAACTGTAAAAATTCCCGCCAGTTGGTACAGTTTGGACTCCTCACTCGTACCCACATCATACTAGTGTTACCTTCTACTCGTACCTTGATCAGAAAGTTAGACATTATATTCCATCCAACATAAGACTCCTTAGCTTAATTCATACCCTAACCATATTACTAAGACCCTTTAAATCATACCCCGAGCAAAAACATCTAGACTAGACACTGGACAACATACAGTAGGACCCTACCTCTCATATCATGTATAGATGACTTGTGTGGATTCTTCTCGTACCAAGAACTGAACGTGGCCAACATCACACTGACCAATATACAACTAGGGTCCCTAGACCCGTACCCATATAATACGACTAGTATGGTGAGTTGTATGATTAACAGAAGGCTCAAGACTCGAGAAATTTGCAATGGCCAAATCCCAGGGTGTTTCAATTTGCCCCTACGTAGATCATTCATCTACGAATTATGGAACAAGGTAGTACAAGCATAACTAAACCCATAAATTTATCTACCCTTACCTTTAACAAAGTTAGGAACTAAGATGCCAAGGAAG
Organism: Capsicum annuum; assembly: GCF_002878395.1. Classification (NCBI taxonomy): domain Eukaryota; kingdom Viridiplantae; phylum Streptophyta; class Magnoliopsida; order Solanales; family Solanaceae; genus Capsicum; species Capsicum annuum. The sequence continues at coordinate 16,796,547 of NC_061116.1, forward strand.
TCAATCTTCCCTTTAGAAAAAGTTGAAAACAAAGATGTTAAGGGTAACAGATACTTTCCACACGAATTTTTAGAGTAGAATATAGGAATGAATACTTAGACTTCATGTCCTCTTAATCTTCCCAAGTAGCCTCTTTGAACTTGTGGTTCCTCCATAGAACCTTTACCGAGGCCACATCCTTAGTCCGAAACTAACGAACCTGACGATCTAAGATCTCAACAAGGACCTCCTTTTAAGATAGAGAATCCAAAAAACCGATATTCTTTATAAGCAGAACCTTTAATAGATCACCAATACACTTTCTTAACATAGAAACATAGAATACGGGGTGAATGGAGCTCAAACTAGAAGGCAACTCCATAACATATACAACATTACCAACCGTTCTCAAAACCAAGTATTGACCAATATATCAGGGGCCGAGCTTTCCCTTCTTCCCAAATTGCATCACTCCCTTCATGGTAGACACCTTCAGGAATACCCTATCTTCAATCTAAGCCTCTATATCCCTTTACCTCATGTTTCTATAGGACTTTTAGTGACTTTGGGCATACTTAAGCCTATCTCAAATCACCTTCACCTTCTTCATAGCTTGGTGAACCAAATCTAGGATGAACATATCCACCTCACCAAGCTTAAACCACCCAATAGGAGACCTAAACCTCCTACCTTACAATACTTCAAATGGAGCTATCCCAATAGCAGAGTGGTAGCTATTGTGTAAGATAACTTTACAAGAGGCAAGTGCTCAGACTAACTACCACCATAGTCAATTATGCAATCCCAAAGCATATCCTCCAATGTTTGAATAATCCTTTCTGATTGCCCATACGAATACGGGTAAAATGCAATACTTAAACTTACCTTAGTCCCCAACCCTTTCTATAATGACCACCAAAAGTGAGATGAAAATTGCGTGCCACAATCGGAGATGATAGAAATAGGTACCCCATGTAACTTCACAAGCTTATGAAGATACAACCTCATGTAATCCACAGTCGAGAAGTTAGTCCTCACTGGAAAAAAGTGACCCAACTTTGTCTTCCTATCCAGATGACTCAAAGCAAACCAAATTAATTTTGATATCGAGGAAGATCGGTAACGAAATCCATATTGATCACTTCCCACTTCTATTTAGGTAGCTCAATTTCTTGATACAATCCTCCGAGCCTCATGTGTTCAACTTTCACTTGTTTGCACACCATGCATTAGGCCACAAAATTTGCCACATCCCTCTTTATATTGTTCAACCAATACATCTCATTGATTTCATGATACATTTCTATCAAATCGAGATGAACAACATAGCGTGACTCATGTACCTCAGGGCAAGATCCTCTCTCGCAAACCATCTACATCAGGAACTCAAAACCTTCTTTGGTACCGCAAGGTAACATCACCACTAATCTTAAAGGCCATCACCTTCTGCCCACCTATATCACCCTTGATCCTTATTTTGATAAAATCTAACATCTACTTCTCCTTGATTTCAGCACCAAGAGATGAGCACCTTACTTCTTGCACCAATACACCACTATCATTAGAGTCCAAGAGGCAAACTCTAAGGTTAACCAAGTAGTGAATTTCATTCACCAACTCTAGCTTTCCGGTAGCTACATGATCTAGACTTTCCATAGATAACTTTCTAAGAGTATCAGCAACTACGTTAGATTTACCTAGGTGGTAGAAAAGACTTATATCATAATTCTTGAGAAGATTAAGCCATCTATTTTGCCTGAGGTTAAGCTCTTTTTGAGTAAACATATACTGTAGGCTGTTATGGCTAGAAAAGATATCCATATGTACCCTATACAAATAATGATGCTAGATTTGAAATGCGAATACCACAGCTAGCAATTCCAAGTCATGAGTCAGATAATTCCTATCATGCATCTTCAATTGTCTAGAGACATATGCAATCACCTTTTATGTTGCATCAGAATGCAACCAAGTCCAACATGGGATGCATTATAGTAGACCACAAACCCATCAGTACTTTCAGCCAAAGTCAAAACCATAGATGAAGTTAGCTTATCCTTTAGATTCTTGAAACTCCCTTTAGAAGCATCAGACTATAAGAACTTCACCTTCTTTTGTATCCACTTAGCCAATGGGGCCTCTATAGAAAAAAATCTTTCCACAAAACTCCGGTAGTAACCAGTATACCCAAAAAGCTTCGAATATTGGTTGGCATCATGGGTCTAGGCTACTTCTTCACCACTGCAACTTTCTGCAGATCTACTATGATCCCTTCAATAGAAATAATATAACCTAGGAAAATAGCAGCTTCAGCCAGAATCTATATTTTAAAATTTGGCATATAACTATCGCTCTTTCAAGGTTTGCAACCCAATGTGGGACTAATGGAGGACCTTATTCATCAAATCCATGAATGCCGCAGGGGCATTAGTCAACCCAAAAGACATAACTAAAAACTCAAAGTCCCCATATCGTGTATGGAAGGCAGTGTTAGGGATTTCCACCACCCTAATCTTCAACTGGTGCTACCTGAATCAAAGATCAATTTTGGAGAAAAACTTAGCACCTTGTAACTGATCAAACAAATTATCTATCCTATGAAAAGGATACTTATTCTTTAGCGTCACCTTATTCAACTACTGATAATCAATGCACAGTTAAAGGAAACTATCCTTATTATGCATGAATAACACTGGCACACTCCACTGGGACATACTAGGATGGATAAAACCCTTATCTAAAAGATCCTTGAGTTTCTTTTTAAGATCCTTTAACTGAGTTAGATCCATTCTATATGGTAGAATATAAATTCGATGAGTATCCAGAATAAGATCAATCCCAAACTAAATTTCCCTATTAAGAGAAACACAAGGAAGGTCATCAGGGAAGACCTCAGGAAATTCATTCACTACCGAGATGAAATACAAAAAAGGACCATTCGAGTTAGAATCTTTTATTCGGACTAGATGATAGAGACACCCCTTGGAGATTGTTTTTTGAGCTCTAAGATATGATATAAGCTTCTCCTTGGGAGCTAGGAAACCACCCTCCCACTTAATAACTGGCTTATTAGGAAATGTAAAAACAACCTTACATGTAAGATAGTCTAGAGATGCATAACATGAGTGCAGGCATTCCATTCCCAATATAATGTCAAAATCCATAATATATAATTAAAACAGATCCACCACGATGTATTTACTACCAACAGATACCACACACCCTCTATAGACTCTTCTAGCAATCACAGAGTCACCTACCAGGGTAGAAATAAAAAAAAGGTCTGAAATATACTGCGGACAAACACCAAAATACACAACCACAAATACGGTCACATAAGAGAGAGGAACCTATATCAAGTAAACAATACACATTATAGGAAAAGAGTTTCAACGTACCAGTTACAACATCGAGCGATGCCTTAGACTATTATCGGGTAGTGAGAGTATAAAGATGGTTCTGACCTATGTTGAAACTAGATGGTGCACCCTATGGTGCCAGAGTTGATGATGAGGCAATTGGAATCTTTTTCTCCCCTGAAGCAACCTTGGCCACTGGACAGTTCTTAATCATATTCCCTTGATGACCAAAATAGAAGCACTTATCCCTTCTTTCTTCATAATAACCCCAATGCAATCTACCACAAAACCTTTAGAGAGGATATGATGGAGGTGACTAGGCCTCACTAGCCTGCTATTGGGCACCCTATTCGATAAAGTTATTGCCACCTTGGAAATGCCTACCACACACAATATTTGGGTAGGGAGCACTAGCTATCGAGTAAGACCCTGAATTGCCTCACTTCTTGTTGGGATACTTAACACCATCCCTGCCACCCTGCTATTGCCCACCACCCTATTCATAGAACCTAAACTTCTTGCCCTGTTTATCCCGTATCTCAGCATGCTTCTTCTTTTCTTACTCCACCTATTTTATAAATAAAACCAACCTGAAGATATCTATGTCCTTAATGAACAAGGAACCTTTACTCTCCAATATCAAATCTATGGATAACCCATAAGTAAACTTCCTAATGCTTGATCTCATGCTAGAAACCATCTCTAAAGTATACCGAGATAACTCGTGATATATTAAGGCATACTTCTTAACTAACATCTTGCCTTTCCTAAGATTAACAAACTCTTTTGCCTTTGATTTGCTAAACTTCCAAGGAAAGAAGCAGTCCAAAAAAGAATTAGAGAAATCATGTCATAGAGATAACATAATATCGTCAAGCCTTGACTGATCCCATTCGTCGTACCATTGGTAGGCTATATCTTTCAGCTTGTAGGAAAAAAACTCCATGCCCTTCATATTCATGGCATGCATAACTCGAAAAATCACTTCCATTTTATCTAGAAAACCTTGAGGATTCTCCTCCACCTTAACACTAGTAAAGGTCAGAGGGTTCAACCTCATGAGTTGGCTAACCCTTGTGGCCTCAGATGATAATGTAAAGAAGTACCATGCTTAGACTGAGAAGCTACCAATTATGACAACATATGGGCAGACTGACGAAACTCAGCATTTGTCACTTCAGTCTGTGAAGCTCGAAGAGCTCTAGATGGAACCGGTGGAACCCCAGGAGGAAAATTAGGAACTAGAACTCTAGACTGGGTTTTGACCCTATAAGTAATGAAGTCCTATCAACATTGTTCTCAGGTAGGATAGAGGAGTTTCTGTGATCTTAATATAATCTAGGAGGCATGATCTAAAAAGTGAACAAAAATGAATTAGAGAAGAATTCAGGACCTTAGACTCTATATCTTGAAAATAGAACACAAGAAAAACAAACATTCCCCCTATGAGTATCGTGTGCTATATACCCTTAAAAGAGACTCTGCTCGACATAGCTTTATGGACTCCCAATTAACAATGAAACTACGGCTCTGGTACCAATATAACACGACCCAAAATAAGGCCTAATCATTTTAGGCATCTCAAGTCTAACCCAGACCAGTGACCACCCCCAATACCCAACATAACCACACTGTACCTTATGTCAAATGAATTCCTAACATATAAAAATATAGAACTATAATTCAAAGAAATTTAATAAAATTCATAACCATAACTATCCAAAACTTCAATAAAAAATCCAATCAGTGTCATCCCCAATACCAATACCAATGCCAATGCTGACACCAATACCGACACCGTTCATGCCCATGCCCATAGTAGTCACACAAAGACTTTAATCAAAAACAAAGAACATCTGATTGAGATATATCCGAACCATGGACAGAACCAAATTCTAAGAAAGAAAAAAAAGTATAATAAGAAATCCATAGCATGAAATAGAGTCTTCCAGAGTATGGAAGCTCACCACTTTAATCAAACACAAAGTTGATCCCAAATCTAAGATCACTGAGCAGGTGGAGTAGTATGGAGGGTTCCTGCATCGCGTTGGGATACAACGCCCAAAGATGGGTTAGTGAGTGAACGCTAGCATGTACTCAGTAGAATGGATAAAATAATATCATTATTCAAAACCAAAGTAAATAACCATATGCAATCACATACACAAATATAAATATATATATATATATATATATATTCCATGTCGGGAAAGTTAATCGAGTTTAGAATGCATTTAAAACCTTTAACCTGGGATTGTGGAACTCAGCAATCCTAAATCCATCCATGAGTTATATAGGTTCATCTCCCCCTGATAAAAGGGCCCCGATGTGTGTTAGTCACATGAACCAGAGAAAAAACAGAAAGGACTACTACATCTCCCAAAAATATAAATGTGAAATGAAGCACACGGTCACCAAGACTAACCTCACATCAACAAAGTTGAGTTTCTAGTTTTGGTACCTCCAGGAATGCCACCTTCCATGGATTTGCTAACATATCCCCCTTTAAACCCATATTAAAACCATTCACACACAACAAACTAATTATGAAGGAGTCCTTTTAATTAGGAATTAACCATTGGTATCGTCATACCAAATTTGGAGCTTGCAAGTCTATCCATTTATGCAATACCAAACCCAATAAACCAATTTGACTCCAAAGTTTCCATCTACACCAATACCATGGCCACTAAGGCCATTCCAATACATTTACAACCATTAAAACCAATTTAGGTTCCATTATATTTTTATGCAATGCAAGGGTTTCAATAATAGTCATAATATGTGATAAAAACATTCTCATTGGCATTTTAACAAACATGTTGGGGGCATATAGTTTTCAAAGCTAAAACCAAGTATCAATTGACCATTACCATACAACAAAAACCATAATTAAAACATTGGAGAACACTATCCAACCAAGAACAACAAAAAAAAATCCCAACATATATTTCAAAACACAAAATAATACAACAAATATGCCATGAAAATTATTCAATAAAATGTTATTTCAGTTGAACTAACAATGAGGGAGGATAACATGTATTATACAACAAAAAAGACAGAGAGATACCACCCCTTTGGAGCCTTAGTTGATTTCCTTGATGAAAATCCTAGTCTTTCTTGAACCAAAAACTTAAGAGAAATTTGAGTGTTTAGAGAGAGTTTGATTGTGAGTAATAGGTTAAGGAAGCCTCCAAATATGTTTTATGTCATGGTTTCAAAAGAAGTTATGAGGGGGAAATGTCCAGAATACCCCCAACTTTAACTAAAAAAATCGCTGCAGGTGGGTATGGTTTGGACCCCTCACTCATACCCACATCATACAAGTGGTACCTTCCACTCATACCTTTATGGAAAAGATGGAAAACACATTCTATCCAACATATGACTCCTTAAACTAATTCGTACCCTAACCATATGACTAGTACCCTTCAAGTTGTATCCCGAGTAGAAATAACTAGGCTAGACAAAGGACATCATACGGTGGGACCCTACCTCTCGTATCATGCACATATAACTCGTGTGGAGTTTTCTTATACCAAAAATAGAACTTATCAAACATCACACTAAAAAACATACAACTAGGGTCCCTAGACCTGTACCAACACTATACGACTAGTATGGTGAGTCGTTTGATCAATAAAAGGCTTGAGACTCAAGAAATTTAAAAGGGCCAGAACCTTGGGTGTTTCACCCACGGATTTTAAAACACGACAACCCTAAATCTTGGTGACTATGATACATCCCCACCCTAATCTAATGACTAATGCACTGTCCCCACTGCATCTAGCAATACAAATTAAGGATCGAGCATATACTTAGGCACCCTAGGCACCTGATCAAGCATTATCTGCACTACGACCCTCAATCTGGGCCCCACTCTCAATAATAGTGGTACCAAGGACTGTTGGGACATCCTCAACAATCGTGGCACTGGTGGTGTCTAGTGCACTTAGTGGTGGATCAGGCGGTGGAGCTGAATCACTACCCCTATAAACTGTCTTAGTCAGTCTCAAACTATCTTTCTTTTATTACTCTTCTTTACCTTCTCAACAGGTCTCGGTGTCAAATTATCCACTATCTAAATATTTTTCATCTCTTGTTCAAAATTAATATCCTAAAAAATAGGCACGGGATATACTGGTCACTCATGTAAATAATCAACTAATTTTCAAAGTTTGGCTATCTCAGCCTTAACTCCCGCTATATTAAAGGACTAAACACCTTCATGATGACAAGTGATCCTTAGCTAGAAACCATATAAACTTCTCTGTATCTTTCTTTTTTGTTCTTTAAGCCTCTTATCAACCCAGGGTTGTACTCCTATTTTAATCAACCACACCTTCATCTACATTATGCTCTCCTTTTTATCACCTTATTCCAAAATGCCTACAGAATAACTACATAGCCAGTCAGAGATGACCTGGATGTAGCTAGACGTGGCGTTATAGTTAGTGGTAGAGCAAGAGTACTAGAGGTACCTTCTATATCAGAAGGTTGGGCATCAAACTCAACATGAATATCAGTGAATCCAGTAGTGGTGGTACTCAAGTCTTTATTCTGCAGTGCCTCAGCTAGCAATGCTGCTCCTTATTTGAGCTTTTTGGACATAGGATTTACTGCATCCTGAATTACCACCAGATCTGTGATGTTCTTCAGATGAATATATTGATCTATATCTAAAAGTTGCATTACCCTTACCTCCATAAATATTTGAGTCAATAAGCATGGGAATGCTAGAATTACATCAGTATTACCACTCAATCACATCTCTCTTTGGCAATGAACTGTGCAACATCAAAATTATACCCAGATATGAGTCCAGCTATCAATGTTGTGTGGATTGCTCTAATCACGTTTTCTCCAGTTGTGGGACACAACCTATGTAAGGTAAGTGTCCACTATGCCTTTGACACAAATCTCAAAGTATTCTTTGTAATTTTCTTCATATTTACTCTTGGACAACCAAATACCTAACTAATTTCTTCACCATTGATAGCATTAATATTGGCCATCCACCAAAAATAACCCATCTTATCATCAATGCCCATTTGTTTCTTGGTTATCATTTGTATCTCATCTATATGGTCATCAAGTTCAGTAGTAATAATTGAGGGTTGTAAATTTGGTCCATGAAGTACTCTAGAAATAGTCCTTGGGGAGATATATACCCAAACTACTCTGATAGTCAATGCATTCAAAGTTTACCACCCTTCCATAAATTTCTATATGGGTATAATACATTTAGCTCTCCCTTATAATCTACATAGAACTCCAGCACTAATGCAGAAATAAATTTCCCAAGAGGTGTAGTCATCTATTGAAAGTGATATTTCTGGAATCAAGCCTCAAACTCAGGCATCTCAGACATGCCTGCTATAGTCAACCTTCACTTTAGATATATCCCCCTTTTAGGATTTCCCGTAGATGGGTTTATTTTTATCCCCCCACTGTATTTATCTTATATTTTAAGGTACCTCCACTATTAAACGACGGGCACTAGATCAGCTTTGATGGATAGTAAAAGCTGTGGTAGTGGTGGTGATGGCTGGATATCAATAGAAGTAACATGCTCCTCACTCCCACTCTCATTATGTTCTTCTTCTGAGCTAGATTCTACCTCTTTTGTATTCTCACCACTTTCTTCATCTTCATATCATCATTTTGAGTGGCCTGAGTTGCAGGCTTCTTTAGAGTTTTCTTGGTTGAGGCTTGCTTCTTTGCCACATTAGTCTTAGGTGCTATTTTCTCTGTTGAAACATTACCCATTAAAGAATACTAAGGAAAGGAAAGGAAAAAATGAAGATTTTGTCTCAATGTGGCTTTAGTGGAATCATTACGACTAAGAGGTATGAGTCATAACCACTGGGTACGACTCATTTGAACAAGTAGTAATGTAAATAGTGGCTAGGCCAGTAATTGTTGGTCAGACTAAGAATCCACCTAACGAGTCATAAGGTTAGTCTACGACTTGTTACCAACACTTGTACGTTGACAAGAAAAATTTAATATTATGCATAAAGCCCCCCACCCACCTACCCACAGGTATTACTACTCCTGACTACGAGTCGTAGGGATTGATTATGACTTGTTTAGGTGAGTCGTAGCATTACCAAAACCCACACTTTTTATAATCATCTATGTTAATAGTGATTTTAAGTCTCCTAACATCTCGTTAAGTGTCTTTATGAGTCGTTACAGGCCATGTTCCCATTGTAACATAGGTGTTTAGACTTAGCTAGTTCCTATACTCAATCCCACCACACTTAAAACATTCAAGTATATACTAACACTCCAAGAATTCACCCCTTATAAATTTTTAAAGAACCACATCAAATTTACCATTCCCATTACCAACTACTTAATAACATTGGCATGAATAGGGCACTATTACATTTAAACATATATTTTTACATCAAGAAATCCAAGTACTCATACATACTCAAAGAAAAACTTCACTATATATAATATCAAAGAATAAATCACTTACTTGTTTGCTTGAAACTCGGAATTGTTAACCTCAAATGACTTTAAGCCCTAATCTTTGAGAATTTAAAACTTAGGGAGGATTGGACTTGGTTGATTTTACATTTTTTGGTGAATGTGGAGTGTTTTTAAGTTGTGTAAGCCAAGAAAAATGGAGAAAGTCCACAAATTGACTAGTCAGGTTCCCAATACGCCTACCCATTTTGTTTAAAATAGAGTTAAATTGCAATTTGGGTCGGATCGACTCACCCTGGTCGTAGACTCCCTCCGTAATGACTAGAACCTTACTTTGATCTCTAGTCATTATGACTCAAGGTGACGAGTAATAATTAGTGACTACGACTCATTCTGAGAGTTGTAATAATTCCAGAGACCACTTACCTGATAGTGGTCCGAGTTCCAGGTCCTTACAACTCTTGCTCAAGAGTTGTAGTGTCTAGTTACGACTCATAACGAGCCTTTTATGGCCTAGTAACAAAAAATTATTTGGATTACTCCTCTGATCTCCAAACCTGGACATTGAACACACATGTCACCCTATAATCAAATAAGTACAAATTATGGGCTATCTCTCATGCAACACTAGATTTAATATCAAAGCATGACGTGTCTAGGTTGGATACTCAGACTTTACCAACCAGCCCCATGGGTTGCCTCCTATGCAGTCCCTGATTTAATATCATGGAATGACTCAATTGTCTTGGTTACTCAGACTTCATCAAGGCTCAAATCATCAATTAACTTAACTTCCTCATTGTTACCAATATAGTGAATGGCCCTTTGCCCATTAACTTATGGGGCTTCACCATCACGCTTCAATTTTAAAGCACCTTATGGAAACACTCTCACCACAAGAAATATCCCATACCCCCTAGACTTCAACTTGACTGGAAACAAGCAAAGTCTGGAATTAAACAACAACACCTTTTCACCTGGCTCAAATACTCTTTTCTCAATTTTTTTATCATGGTGCATCTTCATCTTCTCCTTTTATAGCGCAGAACTCTAACAAGCCCAAAGTTGGAACTACTCTAACTCATTCACCTTACTCATTCTAGCTTTTGTTGTGTCATGCCACTAAAATATTAACTTCTTTAACGCCCACAGTGATTTGTGCTCAAGTTCAACATGCAATTGACATGCCTTGCCATACACCAACTAATATGGATAAGCACTTATGGGGTTCTTGAAAGTTGTTCAGTAGGCCCATAATGCTTTATCTAGCTTCCTTGATGAATTAGTCCTAATCGCATTAATAGTATTCTCCAAAAAGGACTTTATCTTTTTGTTGGACACTTTAACCTATCTGCTAGTCTGAGGATGATAAGGTAATACCACCTTATGCTTCACACCATACCTCTCAAGCATACTTTTGAATAGGCAATCGCAGAAATACAACCCACCATCACTGATAATAGCATGCTGAGTGCTAAATCAAGAAAAAGTATATTTCTTCAAGAAGGCCATTTTGCTCAACTTATACGTTATTTTAAGTACAAGACGACAGTTATTAATATAATAACCCAACATTGGAGCTAGGGTCGAATCCACGAGAAACAATGTGAGTGTTAATCAAGTTACTTCTAAATAATAGATACAAGTTAAATTCAAACCAATGTTACAAGAAGGTAAAAATGGGGGAGATAGGTATCTACACTAATATTTCTTTTATGGGGTTTTCCTATTAAAAATTTTTTAGCTACAAAAAATTAGACTTTTAATAGGTATGCACGGATTTTGGGATTATACATTACTAAGGGAGTGATATATGGGTGTTAGCATTCAACATCAATTTAGTAAGTCAACTATCGTTAGGTTTGGTTATAGATTTTGATGCTAATCTTTCAACAAAACACCAAAATTTCACACATTGATTCTTTTGAATACCTAATTGGTGTGTTCAATAATTGGTGACCACAACTTCAATCTAAGTATCCCTATTTCTAGGATGATACCCATGGTATAGTCAACCTCTAATTTAACCTTATGTCTAAGATAGTAAAAATTTAGCAAACTACAAACAGAATTATCTATCATTGCTTTGGACTCCATATCCCTCTTTTAAGGATGAAACTTCACCCAAAACCCTTCTTTCAAAGATGGCTTTGGGTTTTCTAGAGCATGGAGATTTCACTCATCATACCCATATGGGTATTTTGGGATTTCACCCATCAACTCTAACCAAGTTAGAATAGCAATTATAAAACACATAAACATGAACTACAAAATAAAAGCTAATCAATAATAACCCACACACACTTTAACCTCTATTCACACATAACCCCAAGAGGGAGATCTAGCTATACATAAGATAAATAAGCATAGATATACCCATAATCTCCATTGAAGTGATTTATTGAAGGTTAAGTGAATGTTATTTCAAACTCAGCACTCCCACAAATCAACAATAGAAGTGAGCTAATCTTCCACTTAGAAAGTCTCCAATGTATTCTTCACCCAAAAATTAAGCAATATTTTCTTTTCTAAAAAATAGAGGCTATGAACTCAATAGCTAAGCCTCTAAATTGGTAAAGATGGAATATATCCATGATGCTAGGGTTTGAGTCTTTTTTGCAAAAATTGGGATCAACCATGCGTATTTCCAGTTTTGCGTTTGGGTTGATTTCTTCCGCTAACCCGTGATCACGCGAGTCTGCCTGGGACTGCGGTTAACTTCCATGATTGCAGTTTAATGACTTTTGCTTTACTGTTGCGATTGCGGTCAGCAGACCATGACCGTCCAACCTGAGGCCTTTCTGCTCCAAGCCTTTAGCTGCACTTTCCTTCTCCCTTTTTAATCATTTTAAGCTCCATTCCACATATTTCAATCTTTTCAACTCTATACCTACAAAGAGTAGATATTAATACATTTGCTCACAAATATATCTCATTTATTCAATCAAAACAGGGTAATGTGCATGAATGTTTAGTGAGAATGAGGGGTAAAATCAGCACTCATCAACACCCCCAATGTAAAGCATTTGCTTGTCCTCAATCACACTACCTCTTACTATAAGACAACAATCATGTATGCCCAAACTTTATGCCTTAAAGCTCAGTATGACTTCAACTTTAGTTTATACCAAAAGTAGCTCATTGCACATAGGGTAAGCTAAATTCCACTACACCACTCATCATAAGATACAACATTGAGGATACATAGGACTTTAAAGAGAAACCAAGAAACAACAACTAATACACTAGAGGTGGCTTCCTCTTGACCACAACTTAGTTATATTTCATTTGCCTCATTATTTAGAAGGTGACAAAATCACCCACCCCAACTTGTTTCATATGCCAACCCTTACAAGAAAGAAAATTCTACACACCAAGCTACCAAAAATGTAACAAGGAGTTTTAGGTCCAAGAACTCTCTCTCTCTCACAAACGAACTCTCTATGCAACAAGTGGCATACCATAGGTTTTCCCCTATTTTCAATCTTCACTATGAGGAAAATACATAGTTAGATATCTTAAAGGACATTCTAAGATTGCAATGTAGGTTTGGGTTAGGGTAGAATATCCTTTGGGAATAAAATGGCTGCACCCTTCCTTGAACATCCACATCACACTTTTTCAATCCTCTTTTTTTACTAAGGGCCACTCTTCTTTTTTTTTTCTTTTCTTTTCAAATGCCTATTTTTAGCTTCCTTTGTGCACCAAATTTATTTAATTTTTTTTCTACTTTTGTGCTATTCATTCTTTTGATGAACTCATTCATTTTTTATTTATTTATTTTCACGATTTAGGCTCATAAGGAATTTCACTAATAACTTTGTGGCTTTACACTTTCTTCTATCAACCTTTACCACCCCCAACGTAGGATTTTAGCCTTAAGTTACATTTTAAGTTCAGAAGGGTTTGGTTAAAAGGAGAGATAAAAAGAATGGATCACGAGTTGTAATGAGTTTGCCAAAAAAAGAGTCCAATGGCTCAAGTGGGTACTAGGGATAATTAAGCATGGGTAGGATTTTTAGGATAGTGTGGGTTCCAAAATCACAAAGGTGGCCTAAGATCATTTCATCAACCTCATAAAATCAAAATTAGTTTTGGAAGACTAATGTGGCAAGTTCTAGATAACACAAATGTACAAGAGTTGAATACCAAAATCTCACCATACACGGCCTGTTAAATTTTTCAAGGGGGCTCAAATGTCCATCCCGCGAGAGACAAAATGGGAATATCTATTTCTATTCATAAGTCAAAATTTATGAAGCCACAAAAGAGAAAAGGATTTTGTGCAACGTTGCTCACGTTCATGCCCTTGATTTTCAAATTTTTTTTAAGGAAGGGATTGTTCATTTTACATTAGAACCATGCACAATTTGCAAAACTATGGTGACAACCAAATCCTTAGTCTCATATTTTGGATCAAAACGAGAAAACTAACCATATGGCTACTTAGACTTCACCAATAACGTAGAATGTGGTCCCAAATTTGCACTTTACAATGGTACAGGTACTCAGACTTTCCTTGAATTCATGATATTTATGCTACAGGTACTCAAACTTCCCCTACACCTAAGCCTAAATACCCAAACACGACACTTTACTCTTAAGAATGTCGTCACTCAATCTATTATAGGGCAAAACTAGTCATATATCACAAACATCAATAAAAACCTAAAGTAAAAGGAGAAACACTAAAACTAGAAAAAAAAACATGATAATCCATATAACGTGGGCACCATTAGAATGCCCAACAGTGTAGCATCTCAAAAAAAATTAAAAACTATATCCAGAGTGTCAACAAAAATAACATAAAACATCTACTATCAATAAAAACAATACAAATTTGGGGGTACCCCCAACTAAATGAATGTAGTGTTTGCACTGCATGTGCAATTAGGCAAGTGTAAGAGGGGTCTCCCTGAATCTGCATCAAGAGCTACTCTCTCCCACTGACTCTACACCATCACCATTAGTATTATCAGTATCATCAACATACCAATCTGCAGGAGCCTCATCTTCACAGCCCAACCTCAGTGAAGGTAGAAATGATTGGGATTGAAAACCTTAAAGATGCCATTTAGCCACTTTTAAAGTTTCTTAAATAACTCATATTTTTCTTCTCTCTCTTCACCATTTTCTCATGTGCATCTTTGAGGCCCATGTGTGCTCCGGCTATGGTTGAGTAGGCTCTCTCTAATCTAGCAACAGTAGCTCCTTGCTTCTTCTGCACCTCATGGTATATGTCATAATCAGACCAAGTCACCTAGGAGTGGCAAGCAGTGGAGGACTTTCCTGGTCCCTGAGGAAATCTAGACACTAGCTCCCTGACCTCTTACATCTAACCTGAGATGTTATCGAGGGGGTTAGCTGATGAAGGCCTATAAGAATCTATGTCCCCTTGGGATGATTTGCCGGATTCCATTTTTATTTTCTTGCTCTGACCTGGGGTACCCTCACCCCAAAATTTAAGTGGAAAAATACAGGAGTCTAGGAGCACCTACGTATCTACAGGATATTCCTCCACTAGTGCTCTCCTACATAACTTAATAATAAGGGATGAGAAAAGAAGATGTGTACCCCTATGGCTCTTGAAATACTATCACACTGAGATCACCATCTTACCCATATTCAAAAAAATCCCATATAGGATACAATCCACCATCTGAGCTTGCATGTCTGTGACAATGGTCATATGAGTGCATGGAAAGACTCTACTGCAAATGATATTCAGCCATAGTCTAGCTTAAACTGTGAAGTCATTCATCAAAATATCTCTCTTAGAGATAGCCTAGCTCACTTTTTTTCCCTGACATAGTATGTTTGCCATCCAGGTTCTTGGCTCATATCTTTTTTCCTGGAAGTACCTCATGTCAGTATTCGGCAGCCTATATACCTCGTTGATCTGCTCCGCTCCAAAGTTTAATTTCTTTCTCCAAATTTTCATCAATGGTTTTGTGAGAGAAACTATGCTAAGGTTTATGTAGAACTCACATACACACTGCTAATTTGCATAGCATGGGTCTGGGGTAAAACACATCTATCCAATAGCATTTAGTCTTGCCTAGAATGCTGGGAGCTTCTCCTCTACTTTATCAAGGCAAATACCCCATTCCAAGAGTAATTTCATCCTTGGTAGGACATTAAAGTAGAGGTATTATAATTGAGAGGCCATAAAACTGATGATGTAAAAGTCTCCTATTTTTGTGGCTTAGTACCTGCAAGAAATACATGACAGACCATCATTAGCACTAACATATCTCAAAATCATAATGGATGGATAAATTAAACTCATATGGTGGTGCTATAGAATGTTCTGGAGCGAGAGATAGATGTGCAGGAATTTTGGTTTCCACAGATACTGCCCTCAGGTATGGAAATCACAGAGCGGTTACCATGATCGCAATCCCATGATCGCATCTATTAGAACCACGATCGCGGTACCTGAGATCAGGTTTGAGAGTTCTGCATATTAGTCACAAAACATGATTTTATCCTCAGAGTTGGATTCTACTAGGCATATAAATATCATGACTAAAGAAGGTGAGCGTAGCTATTTTGGTTTTACCCCCAAACTTAAGGGTTTTAGCACAAAGTTCATAAGGCCATTAAATCAAACATATGATGTACATGATAGTTTTGATAATTTAAGGCTTAAATGGGGAACTCAAGACTTCCCTGTTGTCGTGTACATCAATTACAACAATTAACAACCACAATATTCATTCACAAACATGCATTTTGGAATGAAAACACTGTTCTACGCCATTCCTAAACTACAAACTCTAAGCATGTAATCACATTAGGAATGAGGAAATTAAGACTCATACTGAGATTCATGATGAAATAGGTTGATACTCCACATACAGAAAAAAATTGGAGAGACTTTGTGTAGATTTAAAGAAGAGGCGTGTGGCAAATGGCATTTAGATGGTCAATTAAACTTATTTGACCGTGATTGCAGTCCTAGTTCTGCGATCGCAGTCATGCGGCCTCCATGATTTCAGTAACTGAGACCAGACAATTGATTCTCCTGCATTTCTTGTTCAGTCCAAATCGCTAATTTCACACGTTCCTCTTTCAAATTTAGTCAAAATTCCTCTTAGCATGAAAATTTCATGAATTTTCCATGCATAAAGAAAATAAAAATCTACCTACCATGCATAACTACAAAGGATATGTTCCACTTTTCTTGGCCTGATGGATTGCCTCCCATCTAGAGATTAGTTTAACGTCTTAGTAAGACATCTTTTTCACTTCATTTTGTATTTCTACTTAGAAGATTTGAATCTCCGTCCCAGTTTTTATTTAATATAAAATAAGTGAAAAAGGGACAAAAGATTCAGATCTTCCAAGATTAGATGGAAAGCAAGCTTCGATCTCACCATTTTGAAGATTTGAATCATTTACCCAACTTCACATCAAACTTTCGAATTTTCTCCTTGGGTAAAAGTGGCTTCTCGTTGGGCGTTGAGATTTTTGGCCATTCATGGATGGGATTCCACATGCACTTTTGACATTGCAAATTACAAAATATAGGAATCGTACTCCATCTTCCCACAATCCATCATTTGTCTCAATTGATGGCTTCTCATCACATCCTTGAGGCACAATATTGAAAAGTAGGTTGAATGAGGTCCAACCCCTAATTTTGGAATTTCTTCCTCCAAAGCATCTTTACCCCTGGAATGAGCTAGAGTCATTATAATGCATTTTCCTTGATTCTTCTTGAGACTCTAGCACCCTTCCTTTTATTTCGTCTTCTTCTTTCTCATTTGATTCGGTTGATTCGGAAGTCATAGAAGAGTCTTCGCTACCAAGATCATCATCATATCTTGGTATCTCTTCGTGATGAACCTCCTTTCTGGGAAATGGGCATGGTTGTGAGGTTTTCAAGAATTATATCCTTGTCTAATTCCTTTGCCTTGACATTTGCCCTTTTGGACACCCTATTGGATTGATGCAAGTTTTATGCATTCTCCCCGGTTATAGTTACCCGATCCAAAATGGTTTGAAGCATTGATCCAAGACCAATGGGTCTGATTTATTGCTCCTCTTTCTTCTCTTCATTAGACCTACCAATCTCATAAGAAGAACTAGCAATTTAGTTAGTATAATAGGGGGAGGAGGCATTTGGACAATCATCCCAATATCCATCTCGGCCAATACATGACAAGCACCTATACTCCCTATAGGATTTAGACTGTAGGTCTATCTTTTTTCGGGGAGTATAGTTACCAGAAGTGTGGTCCATCATAGATTGGACATCAGTCATCACACTAGGATTCCCAACTAGGTAAGTCCACATAGATTGGACATCAGTCATCACACTAGGATTCCCAACTACCAATATCGTATTTGATAAGAGATGCCACAGATAAAATTAAAAATAAAATAAAATCTACCTACAAAGAAAAATCTCAAACAAATATATACAAGCTTGAATTCAAGAAAGTACCTAAAATTTAAAACTGACTTAATACGCCAAATGATATCCCAGCAATGACGCCATTTCTCTTATAACACTAAACTTACACGTCAATTTAAGTGCAAGGCAATTGTCGTCAATATATTTACCCAACTTTCGAGTCGGGGTCGAATCCACGAGGAATAATTTGAGTGGAAATCAAGTTACTTTGAAATAATAGATACAAGTTAAATTCAAACAAATATTACAAGAAGGTTAAAATGGGGGAGATAGGTGTCTATACTAATGTTTCATTTTTGGGATTTTCTAGTATAAATTTTTGGGCTACGAAAAATTAGACTTTTAATGGGTATGCACGAACCTTGGGAAGCATTACTAAGGGGGTGATATGTGGGTGTTATCAATCAACATTAATTTAGTAAATCAAATATGGGTAGGTTTGGTTATAGATTTTGATACTAGTCTTTCAACAAAACACCAAACTTTAACCCATTGATTCTTTTGGAATACCTAATGGGCGTGTTCAATAATTGGTAACTACAACCTCTATCTTGCCATCCCTATTTCTAGGATGATACCCATAGTATAGTCAAACTCGTATTCACCCTTATCTCTAAGATAGTGAAAAATTAGCAAACTACATACACAATTGTCTATCATTGCTTTGGACTCCGCATCCTTCTTTAAAGGATGATATGGATTCCTAAACTTCACACAAAACCCTTATTTCGAAGATGGTGTTGAGTTTTCTAGAGCATGGAGCTTTCACTCATTATACCTATGTGGTATTTGGTGTTTTACCCATCAAACCCCAACCAAGTTAGCATAGCAATGATAAAACCCATAAACATGAACTACTAATTAGAAGTTAATCGATAACAATCAACACACACTTTAACCCATATTCACACATAACCCCAAGAGAGAGATCTAGCTACACATAAGATTAATAAGCATAGATATAATGATAATCTCCATTGAACTGATTTATTGAAGCTTAAGTGAATGCTACTTTTAACTTGGCACTCCCACAAATCAACAATGGAAGTGAGCTAATCTTCCACTTAGAAAGTCTCCAATGTATTCTTCAACCAAAAATTATACAATATTTTATTCCTTAAAAAATGAAGGTTATGAACTCAAGAGCTAAACCTCTAAATTGGGGAAGATGGAAAATATCTAATGTTTTAGTTTTTTTTGTCAAAATTGGGATCAGCCACAAGCATTTCCAGTTTTTCCCTTAGGTTGATTTCTTCGGCTAAGTCACAATTGTACGGGTCTGGCTGAGACCACGGTTATGCGACTACGGTTAACTTCTACGATCAAGGTTTAGTGACTTTTGCTAGAGTGCTACGATCGTGTCAACAGATTGCGATCGCAGTACCTGAGGCCTTTCTAATCCAAGCCTTCAGTTGTACTTTTCTTCTCCCTTTTTGATCATTTTAAGCTCCATTCCACATCTTTCTATCTTTTCAACACTATACCTGCATAGAATGTATATTAGTGCATTTGCTCACAAATATGTCTTATTTATTCATTCAAAATAAGGTAATGTGCACAAATGTTTAGTAAGAATGAGTGGTAAAATCACCACTCATCACAGTGATACTTTTACCTTCATTATTATGGAATTCTACTGCTTCTTCACACTAAAACATAGTCCACCGCTACCAGAATGTAATTCATACAATATGAGATTACAAATGGCCCCATGAAGTCTATATGCCACACATCAAACAACTCCAGCTCTTAAATAGAGGTAATATGAAGTTCATGGCACCTCAAAATATTTCCCTGGTACCGACATTTGTCACAGGTGATAGCAAAGTCATGACCATCTTTGTAGATTATCGGCCAAAAGTACCTATGCTGCAATATCTTATGGGTTGTGGGGTTTTCACCATGGTGACCCCCAACCAGTGAATTACGTCAAGCCTCAAGGATATTCATTATCTCTACTTCAGGGATGCATCTAAGAATGACTCCATATGCACAAATTCTAAATAAATAGGGCTCAACCTAAAAAAACATCCCTGCCTTATGCATAAACCTCTTTATTTGTTTGAAGGATAGATCCTCTGGGACAAGATCACTTGCCAAATAATTTGCAAAATTAGTAAATAGGGAATTAGATCTTGCGATGCTACCAAAATTTGCTTGTCTGGAAAAATATCACAGATTTGAAGCCCATTCCCTACTTTCTGCATTGCTTTATCCTTAAGTCTGGACAAATGATCAACAACTTGGGTTTTTTCACCCTTTCAATCTTTTACCTCAAAATCAAACTTTTGCGGTAAGAGAACCCAATGGATTAATGTAGGACTTGCATCTTTCTTCATCATCAAGTATATCAAGGTTGCATGGTCTATATGAAAACAACCTTAGTTCTAATCAAATAAGACCAAAATTTCTCAAAGGTCAAAACCACCGCTAGTAGCTTTGTTCAGTCACAGTATAATTCATTTGAGTAGGGTTTAATACCATGCTAGCATAATAGATAGGGTGTAGAATTTTTTCTCTATTTTGGCCTAGGACTACACCTAGGGCAACTCCGCTCGCTTCACACATGATCTTGAATAACAGAGCCCAATCAACAGACACTATGATAGAGGCTGACACCAGCCGCTCCTTCAAGCACTCAAAAGATTTAAGGCATGCCTCATTAAAATCAAAGATCACCTCTTTCTCAAGAATCTTGTATAAAGGGTTTGTAATCTTCAAGAAATCCTTGATGAATATCCTATAAGAACCAATATGGTCTAAAAACTCTAAATTTCCTTCACTGATATTGGTGGTGGCAATTTCTCAATCACTTTAACTTTTTCCCTTGTCAACCTCTATGCCTTTTTTGAGATCTTGTGCCCAAGCAAAATTCCTTCTTTCACTATAAAATGGAACTTCTCCAATTTAAGTACCAAGTTTCATTCTTCACATCAACTAACAACATTTTACAAGTGAACCAGACAGTCATCGAGCGAATCACAAACTAAGGAAATCAATAAATACCTCAATGATGTCCTCTACCATGTCAGAGAATATGGACATCATGTATCTCTAAAATGTGGTTGGATCATTGCACAAACTAAATAGAATTATTTTAGAATCAAAGGTCCTATTAAAAAGAAATAGTGAACTGATATTAACCCAAATATCCATCTAAAAACTAGACCAGACCCTTCCCATAAGTTTATCCAACATCTGGTCCCGAAAGGAAATTGGAGAATGGTCCTTTTGGGACCACTTGTTCATCTTTCTGTAGTCCATGCACACTTGCCAACTTGTGATTGGTCTTACTAGCATGAGCTTATTTTTATCATTAGGAGAGGTATCAATTTTCCAATAAAAACACAACACATAACATTAACTGCCTTTCATAAGAGTTATTTCACCTTTCTTTAGGGTGCACTGAATAGGACTGACCCACTTGCTATCAATAATGGGGTAAACAACACCAGAATCTAACCACTTAGTGATCTCTTTATTTTCCACCTTCTACATAGGATGGTTTAGTCTCCCCTGATGCTCTAAACTAGGAATACAATACAGTTCTAGTTGGATCTTGTAAGTATAAATCCCTGGAAGAAAACCCACAATATCAATAATCATCCATCTTAAAGCCCTCTTGAACTTTTGCAACACTAACAACAATGCTTCTACCTCAGTGTACAATAGATTAGCTACAATAATCACTAGTAAGGTATTATTGGCCCTCAAAAATGCATAGCGCAAGTGAGACTGAAGGGCCTTCAACTCCAAGACAAGTGGCTTCTCAATTAATTAGAGAGCGAGAAGAGTAGTCCTATTTTTCAAATCTAAATCAATCTTCTTTGGAGCATAAGTATAAGCACCTCTCCCATACGGAGCACCTACCATCTCATCGTACTTCTTAATTTTATCACTATTAAAATTCATAATTATTGCGACTAATGCTTCAACATCGAGTCTTTATTCAATTGGAACAGTCACTGCATCAACTACATCATTAATGGTGTCGATTACAGATACACCTCTCATATAGTGTGGGTGC
The DNA here is from genome assembly GCF_002878395.1 of Capsicum annuum. Lineage (NCBI taxonomy): Eukaryota > Viridiplantae > Streptophyta > Magnoliopsida > Solanales > Solanaceae > Capsicum > Capsicum annuum. The sequence goes on from NC_061116.1 coordinate 16,818,778, forward strand.
TGCATTGACTGGCATACATTAAAAGTTACCTCTTCATCGTTGAGTCTGAACCTTATCTTTCCTAACTCCCTACCTATAGCTAGGAAGTATCTACCCAATATGATAGGGACTTGGAAGTCCACCTCAAAATCAAATATCATGAAATCTGCTGGAAAGATGGAGGATGCCACCTTTACCAATACATCACAATGAAAACCAACTAATTTTTTTCATGATTCAGTTAGCCATTAATGGTTTCATCGATGATTTCTAGGTGTTCCAAACCCTAACTACTTAAATACAACCAGTGGCATAATATTTATACTGGATCCTAGATTACATAAATCCTAAGCAAAGTTGGAGGCCCAATGGTACAGGAATAGTAAAGGCTCTAGGGCCATCCTTATTTTATACCAATAATCTAGAGGCAATAACACTGTAGTGATGAACACTGTCAGTAGGCTGAAAGCTCAATTTCAACTTCCTAGTAACCATATCTTTCATGAATTTTGTGTATACATACATCGAATCCAATGCTTCTATAAGCGATATGATTATAGAAAGCTCCTTCAACATAGATAGGAACTTCTGATATTTAATTTTTTCCTATTTTTTTCAAACAATAAGGATAAGGTGGGCAAGGTATTGGAATGGTTTTTATAACAGGATCCTTATCCTTACCCTTATCTTTATCTTTCTTATTACTACTTACAAAATCTGATGATTTATCAGCTTCAACTTTAGGTGCTTCCTTAATATCTGCATGATCATCATCGTTCTTTGACTCATTCATAGTGGGCATGGGTGGATCCATCGTGGTCTTACCATTCTGAGTGGTAATAGCATGACAATGACTATCATTCTTTAGGTTTTACACTATACTACGGGGAAGAGTGCCAGGCTATCTTTGATTTAATGTGACTGACATTTGACCAAAATATTTCTCTAATTGTTTAATCATAGTGGCATACGACTCAACATTCTGATTCATACTTGATAGGTTTGTCTTAATCTCCTTGATACATCTCTCTGAACTTCTTAGCCTTTTACTAATTTCAACAACATTGCTTCCATTATAGAATCAAAATCACAGCTACCTGGTAGAATATATCTATCACTCTTCTATTTGTAGTCATCCTTGTGCCTCTAATCACTATATCTTTCTCGACTCTTGTCTTGGTACCTATCACCATAATAGTTTGGACCTTGGTTTTCTTAACCCTTTGCTAAAAAACCCACAACTTTATGATCCAAACACTTTGCTTCCTTATCTGTATCTGACTCAGAAACTCTGGAAATAGATCTCTGTGCCTTAACTGCATTCACTTTTTTAGCAGTCATTCCCACAAATTATTTTAAAAGTAGCCCAATATAAATTTTCAATAATGCAACTGCTTGTGGAATCGTATCAACACTAGCTCTGTAACCACTAACAACTCTAATAGAACACGTACCAGCTCTTACGGTGCTTTTGTTTTGTTCCAAAAGAAGTAGGATGGTTCAATAAGGATGTGTGTAGGCGATCAGACATTTAATAAAGTGACTGTGAAGAACAAGTATCCTGTCCCATTGGTGCAGGATCTTATGGACAGGCTAAGTAAATCATGTTGGTTCACGAAGCTTGATCTATGATCAGGCTATTAACAAGTCCAAATTATAGAGGGGGATGAATCCAAAACCAGATGTATAATTAGGTATTGATCATACGAGTTCTTAGTTATGCCTTTTGAGTTGACAAAAGTCACGACAACTTTCTACAACTTGATTAATAATGTGTCATTTTATTACCTAGATGATTTTGTGGTGGTATATCTAGGTGACATAGTCATTTATAGTTGCTCCCTTGATGAACATTTGGAACATTTAAAGTTAGTATTGTCCCATTTGAGGGAGTACGAACTTTATGTCTAGATGGGAAAATGCTAGTTTGCTACAAAGAAAGTGATGTTCCTTGGGCATTTGGTTAGGTAAAACCAAGTGAGGATGGATTTGAAGAAGGTGCAAACAATATTTTAATGGTAGGAACCTAGTGGGGTTAAAGAATTGAGATCATTCTTGGAACTGGCTAACTATTATCGCAAGTACATTGCAAGTTACTCTAAGAAAGCTATGTCTTTGACAGATTTAATGAAGTAAGATGTCAAGTGGGTATGGTCTAATATATGCGATGCAGTATTTTAGACATTGAAGGAAGCTATTGCCTCAGAACCCATATTGAAGCTGCCAGACTTTGAGTTACCTTTTGAAGTACATACTGATGCATTAGACAAGGCTATAAGTGGTGTGTTGGTGCAAGAAGGACATTCTGTGGCCTTTAAAAGTCAAAAATTAAGTGATTATGAGCAAAGATATTTGACCCGTGAAAAGAAGATAGTTTTAGTAGTGCATTGTTAATAGACATAGAGGGTATACTTGCTAGTTACTCGGCTTGTGGCGCGGACAGACAATGTTGCAACACATTATTTAAGACATAAAAGAAGATGTGTCCAAAGCAAACCCGATGGCAGGAGTTCCTTGCCATATATGATTTCATACAGGAACACAAAGCTGGAAGGCACAACCAAGTTGCAGATGCACTAAGTCATAAAGAGGTATTTGCTGCAGTATACTCTATTGCTAGACTTGAATCTGATTTTTTGGAAAAACTTAAATTATGTGCTACTAATGACCCATACTATGTCAAGTAGATGGATCAAGTGAAAGATAGGATCATTTAGAAGTAATGGATATAGGATGATCTCCTTTACTATAAGGGGGAAAATCATGGTACCTCAAGGTAGAGAATTGTGTAAAGACATAATGAAAGAGGAGTATGACACTCCTTGGACTGGTCATCTGGGAGTTAAGCGAATATTAACCATGTTATCGCGTGTATATTTTTCGCCAAAGATAGAAGATGAAATTGAGGCGTATATAAAAACTTGTGATGTATGTTAAAGGGACAAGACATAACATATAAAAGAGGCAGAATTGTTGCAACCTCGGCCTATTCCTGAAAGGACATGGTTATCTATTTCTATGGACTTTATTTCTAGGTTTCCTAAAATAGATGGAAATACATCCGTAATGGTGGTGGTGGATAGGTTCTCAAAGTATGCTATTTTTGTTGCTGGTCCAATCACTTGTTCATCTAAAATTCCTGTAGGTTTATTCTATAAGAATATGGTTAAACACTTTAGTTTGCCAAGTGATATCGTGAGTGATAGAGATGCATGGTTCACTGGTCAATTTTGGCATACATTGTTTAGCATGATAGGTACTGAATCATCCATTGACAAGAGCCTGTTTGAACTTGTTTTAGTCATGCAACCTATGACACCATTGGAGGTGGTGATGCTAAAGAGGGAAGGCATTTGCCCTGCTGCTTATAAATATGCAAAAGACAAGCATGAGATGGTTGTTGAAGCACAAGATAGCTTGAGAAAGGCCCAGAAATGTATAAAGAAGTATGTTGATCAGCATAGATATAAGGTGGAGTTCAGTGTGTGAGATAAAGTGCTTCTAAATCTCACTCCACAAATTTGGAAATAGATTGTAAGCAATAACAGGCATAGGTATGACGGCTCGTTCAAAGTTATTGAGAAGGTTGGAGAAGGTTCTTATAAGTTAGACTTGCCAGAAAGGTTGAAGATTTACCCTACCTTTTATGTCATTTTTCTTAAAAAATATAATAAAGCTATTAAATACCCGGGAAGGAACAAATCAAAGAAGGCTCCTCCTTTGATTGTGAAATAGTATAAATCCAAGATGGAGAAGATATTTGATCATCGGATCGTAGGGAACAACAAAAAGAATACCAAGATAGAATTCCTGATTTTAATGGAAAGACTCAAGCAAAGAAGATGTTGTTTGGGATGGTAGATCAACAAGAAAATTGAGGACTACCTCAAGACAACCTCGATGAGGGCTTTGAGTTTATTTGGTGGGGTGTGCTACTGTTAGACCCCCAGTCAAAGACATGATGGCTGACAAGGCCATGTCAAGGTTCACATTGGCCTTGATATATGTTAAAGCAAGAAATATAATATTATGGTGTCTATGAGATACATGGCAGATGATCATGACCAAGGTAGTTAGAGTGACGGCAAGGAAGCCTTGGGCACATGAGGCTACGACAGACGCATGGCACCTATGCGGGCATGGATACAGAAAGTGACATAGGCATGGAATAACACTGGCATGAAATTGGCACTGGCATAGCACAGGCAATAGATTGGCACAGGTGTAGGCATTGGCATAGTCAAGACAGTGTCACAACATAGGAAGTGGGGTGGCCTAGGTAGTGACATGGCTGAGACAGTAGCATGGCATGGGTAATAGCATAGTGCAGGCACAGGAAATGACATAACACGGGCTAGGAATGATGTTGTCAAGGCAAGGCGTGACTAAGGAGCATGGAAAAACAAAGACAAAATAATCAAGTTTTGGAAAACCAAAAATTGGCTAAGTGTTGAACATTGGCAAAATTGGCTAAAGGGATAAGGATGCCACGTGCTTGTTACATGGGGCAGTTGCTAAGTTTGAATTTTAAATATTGTAAACATGTGTGATTTTCAAAATGTATTTGAACGCTTAGATTAGGTTGTTGAGTCAAGTTATAAGTATGCAACCATGTCCAATGACAAGCTGTCAGGTGCCTTTGGTTGTAAATGCTATAAGTGCCCATGTACAGTCTATTTAAGTGTTGCTGGAAATTCAACAAGGGAGTGTTGTATGCCATTGTATATTTCATGTGACATTGTCCTTTGTAATTCTAAGAGACTAATAAAGGTTAGGAACTTGTTTCCTATACATTGTTGAGTGCTTTACATTTCTTCAAACTTACTCTATTATACATAGACTGTTCAGTGTGTGTGTGGCTGAAGTTGTGCAGTGTGGTACGACTTCTAAGTAGTGGTATTGCGAAAAACAAAATTCCCCTGTCTCAACAGGCATCAGAGTATTGCGGTAAAAAATGGTGATTGTCGCTTAATTAAATGAATATGTTATACAAGTTCAAAGCTTCATTAGCATTACTGACGAACTCAAACAAACTGAAGGCATGGTGGAATTGATAACTCGGATCAAAGCCTTAAAGGATGAATTGGCACTGTTATGAGCCTAGTATAATTAACATTCTGTGGAATTTTTTAGTTCATACGAGCCCTTGATATCGCTGGTGTATGACCAAGGTAGGGTGATAGAAGATCTCCAGATAGAGATGATGGTGCTGCGATGTGATGTGGCTACGTCTAGGAAGTCTCATGAAGGCAGTTCCAAAGTCAAAATTCCTGAGCCCAAACCTTTTAGTTGTGCTAGAAGTGACAAGGAATTGGAGAATTTTCTATGGGATATGAAGCACTACTTCTCTACTGCTCGAGTTGCTGAGATGAATAAGTTGAACATTACCATGATGTACTTGACGGGTGATGCAAAATTATAGTGGAGGACTCAAAATACGGATGATGGAAGTGTTGGACATCCCAAAATTGATACTTGGTAAAAGTTGAAGAAGGAAATGAGGGACTAATTCCTTTCTAGCAATGCCTCATGGATTGCTAGAGTCAAGTTGAAACAGCTAAGGAAGAACGGAACGATTCATGACTATATTAAGGAATTTACTTCCTTGATATTAGACATCCTGAATATGTCTGATGAAGACAAGTTACATAACTTCATCTCAGGAATTCAAGCATGGGCCCAAAATGAATTAAGGCGGCAGAATGTGAAAGACTTGCCTAGTGCAATTATTGTTGCGGACTCGTTAGTGGATTTTTCTCAACTCATTCTGATTCTGATATTTCCACTTCTTTAAATTCTGTGACAAAGGTTAAGAAGAAAGGGGAAGGTAAGAAAGAGGGTCGAAATGACAAGGGTGATAGACCAAGGCCCTAATAAATACAGGAGACGCAAAGAACAAAGGAAAAAATGGCAATACTAAGGGCTGTTGAACTTGTGGTGGACCATATTTGGTCAAGAGTTGTTCCAATCATGAAAGAGTGAATACCAACCTTTCAAGAAACGTGAATCTAGGTGGGGAATGCAAAGTTGTTGCTATTTTTGCTAATCATTTGGGTTTGTCACTTAATCATATCAATATTCTGAATGTTGTGGGTGAATCCTCAAAATCATTCAACCCCCATGCTTGTTTAATTCACATACAGATAAAAGTTGATGGCAATCGCGTGATGGACATGGTAGACACCGAGGCAACCCATACTTTTATGGATTCTAAAGTTGCTGCAAAATATGGACTAAAGTTGAAGAAAATTCCATCCTTTGTCTAGATGGTGAGTTCATAGGCACAAGTCATTACAGACATGGCATATGATAAGTAGATGATGATTGGAAGTTAGACAGGGAAGCATAACTTAATGGCTATGCCATTAGGTGATTTTGAAGTAATTCTAGGGATAGATTTTCTTAGAAAGTTTTGCTTTGTTCTTTTTTCTAACTTAGATGGAGTGATTATCATGGATGAAGACAATCCAAGTTTTATCAAGGCTACTCATCCTTATGGAGAAGCAAAGAAACTGAAGAATAAAGGTCCTATCATTTCAGCAATTTTATTTAAGAAAAGATTGAAGAAAGGTGATGAAACTTTCCTTGCTTCCATGATTAAAGTGAATCAAGATATGAAAGAGAAGGTGTCGGACTATGTTGCTAAAGTATTAAAGAAATTTACTAATGTGATGCCTCCCGTGTTGCCTAAAGAGTTGACACCAAGAAGAGACATTGATCATAAGATAGAGTTGATGCCAGATTCTATTGCCCCTTCACAAGCTCCTTATAGAATGGATCCCAAAGAGTTGGCTGAACTACGAAAATAATTGAATGAATTGCTGAATGCGGGCTTGATTCAGCCTTCCAAGGCTTCTTATGGTGCTCCTATTTTGTTGCAAAAGAAGAAGGATGATTCAATGAAGATGTGTATGGACTATAGGGCATTGAATAAAGTGACTGTGAAGAATAAGTATTCGGTCCCGTTGGTGCAGTATCTCATAGATAGGCTAAAAAAGTCATGTTATTTCATGAATCTTGATCTATGATCAGGTTATTGACAGGTTTGAATTGCAGAAAGAGATGAACTAAAAACCACATGTGTGATGAGGTATGGTTTGTATGAGTTTCTTGGTATGGTATTTGGGTTGACAAATGCCCCAGCAACTTTCTGCAACTTGATAAATGATGTATTGTTTGATTACCTAGATGATTTTATGGTGATATATCTAGGTGACATTTGGAACGTTTAAAGTTGGTATTGTCTCATTTGAGGGAGTACAGACTTTATGTCAAGATGGAAAAATACAAATTCGCTACAAAGGAAGTGAAGCTCCTTAGGAATTTAGTCAGTCAAAACCAAGTGAGGATGGATCCAAAGAAGGTGCAAGCAATTATTGAATGGTAGGGGCCTAGTAGGGTCAAAGAATTAAGATCATTCTTGGGGTTGGCTAACTACTATCGTAAGTTCATTACATGTTACTCTAAGATAGTTGCGGCTTTGACAGATGTGCTAATGAAGGATATCAAGTGGGTGTGGCCAGATAAGTACAATCCAACATTTCAGACCTTGAAGGAAGCTATCGCTTCAGAGTGCATTTTGAAGTTACTAGACTTTGAGTTACCTTTTGAAGTACACACTGATGCGTCAGACAAGGTTGTTAGAGGCGTCTTGGTATAGGAAGGCCATCCTATGGCCTTTGAAAGTCAAAAATTGAATAATTCTAACCAAATATATTTAACCCATGAAAAAGATATGGTTACAGTGGTGCATTATTTAAAGACCTAGAGGGTATATTTATTGGGTACTCAGTTTGTGGTGCGGACTGACAATTTTGCAAACATGTTCTTTAAGATGCAGAAAAAGATGAGTCCAAAGCAGGCCCAATAGCAGGAATTCCTGGCTGAGTATGACTTCATGTGGGAGTACAAACCAGGAAAACACAACCAGGTTGTTGATGCCCTAAGTCGGAAGAAGGTATTTGCTGCAATATACTCTATTTCTAAACTTAAAACTGATTTTTTGAACAGAATTAAATTCTGTGCTGCAAATGACCATCTCTATGTTAAGTGGATGGGTCAAGTGAAAAATTAGATCATTCAAAGATATTGGATCAAGTACGATCTTCTTTATTTTATGGGGGGAGAATTATGGTACCATAAGGTAGTGGACTGCGAAAACACATGATGAAAAGGCACATGACACTCTTAGGGTTGGTCATCTATACATTGAGCAGATACAAGCCCTGCTATCCCGTGTATATTTTTGCTCAAAAATGGAAGACGACATTGAAGCATATGTCAAGAATTATCAAGTGTGCCAAAGAGATAAGACTAAACGTATGATAGAGAGGGTTTGTTGCAGCCTCTGTCTATTCCTAAAAGGCCATGGTTATTTGTTTCTATGGACTTTATTTCTGGGCTTCCTAAGGTGGATGGCAATGCATCCATAATGGTGGTGGTGGACAGGTTCTCGAAGTATGTTATTTGTTTTGCTACTCCAATTACTTGTTCATCAGAAGTTGCTGCAGGATTATTCTACAAGAATGTGGTAAAGCACTTTTGTTTACCAAGTGATATCAAGAGTGATAGAGATACGTGGTTCACTGATCAGTTCTAGCATATATTCTTTAGCATGATGGGGACTAATCTAAAGTTTTCCACAGCAAATTATCCTCAAACTAATAACCAAAATAAGAAGATAAATCATTTTCTAGAAAAGTACCTGAGGCACTATGTGGCAGCAAGCCAGCGGAATTAGGCAGACTTATTGGATACAGTGCAGTTTTGCTACAATCTACACAGGTCGTCGGCAATAGAAAAAAGCTTGTTCAAACTTGTCTAGGAATGCAGCCTATGACACCATTGGAGGTGGTGACGCTGAAGAGTGAAGGCATTTTCCTGACTGCTTATAAATATGCAAAATTCAAGCATGAGATACTCGTTGAAGCATAATATAGCTTGAGAAAAGCCTAGGAATGCATGAAGAAGTATGCTGATCAGTATAGACGTGTGGTAGAATTTAGTATAGGAGACTAAGTGCTTCTAAAGATCACACCACAAATCTAGAAATAGATTGTGAGAAAGAAGAGGCATAGAGGGCTGATCACAAGGTATGATAGCCCGTTCTAAGTTATTGAGAAGGTTGAGGAAGTTGCTTATAAGTTGGACTTACCAGAAAGGTTGAAGATTCACCCTACCTTTCATATTAGTTTTCTAAAAAGGTATAATAAAGATTCTGAAGACTCGGGTAGGAACAAATCCAAGAGGGCTCCTTCTTTGAATGTGAAATAGTATAAATCCAAGATGGAGAAGATATTAGATCAACGGATCATGGGGAATAGCAAAATGAATACCAAGATAAATTTTTAATTCAATGAAAAGGTTCAAGTGAAGAAGATGTTGTTTGGGAGAAGGCTCATAAATAGTGGAAGTTCGACAAATAAATAGATGACTACCTCAAAATAACATCGATGAGGGCATCGAGTTCTTCTTATAGGGGTGCTTTATTAGACCCCGGTCTAAGACATAATGGCTGACAAGGACATGTCAAGGGGCACATTGGCCTTGATATATGCTAAAGCAAGCAATGTGATATTGTGGTGGCTATGAGATAGTAGGCAGCTGATGATGACCAAGGTGGCTAGAGTGATGACAAGGCAGCCTTGGGTACATGAGGTGACAACAGGCGTATGGTACCAATGTGGGCATACGTGAAGATAGTGACATAGGCATGGCATGGCACTGGCATGACATTAGCACTGGCATAGCACAGGCAATGGAATGGCATAGGCGTGGACATTGGCATAGTCAAGATAGTGTCACAGCATAGGCAGTGGCATGGCTTAGGTAGTGACTTGGTCGAGATAGTAGCATGGCATGGGCAGTGGCATGGCGTATCCATAGTCAACGACATAACACAGGTAAGTCATGATGCTAGCAAGGCAAAGAAAGGCATGGCCGAGAAGCATGGCAAAATAAAGATGAAACGATCAAGTGTTGGAAAGTTGGAAATTGGCTAAATATTGAACATTGGCAAAATTGGCTAACGGGGCAAGGCTGCCCATGTTCTTTTCACATGGGGCAGTTGCTAAGTTTGAATTTGGAATATTGTAAATATGTAGGATTTTCAAAATGTATTTGAATGGTTAGATAAAGTTGTTGATTCATATGATAAGCATGGACCCATGTCCAATGACATGCTGCTAGGTGTTGTTAGTTGTAACTGTTGTAACTGCCTATGTATAGTCTATTTAAATATCGCTTGAAAGTGTACAAGGTAGAGTGTATGTTGTATGCCTTTGTATAATTTGTGTGACATTTTTCTTTGTAATTATGAGAGAATAATAAAGTTTGGGAACTTATTTCCTGTACATTGTTGAGTATTTTACATTTCTGCAAACTTAGTCTATTATACTTAGACTATGCAGTATGTGTGTTGCTAAAGTTGTGTCATATGATGCGAATGCCAAGAAGTGGTATTGTGAAAAATAAAATGCCCTTGTCTCAACTTGTGTCAAAGCATTGGTGAATGAAAATTGTGATTGTCGCTCAATTAAACAAAGATTTTACATGAGTTTGAAACATCATTGGCATTACTGACGAACTCAAACAAACTGAAGGCATGGTGGATTTGATAACTTAAATCAAAGCCTCGAAGGATTAACTAGCACTGTTACGTGCCCAGTATGATGAATATTCTACGAAATTTCTGAATTCATATGAGGCCTTAATGTCACTGGTGCAGGACTATAAAAAGTGATGGCAGATCTACAGACAGAGGTGATGGTGCTGTGATGTGCTGTTGCTGTATCTGGGCAGTCTCACGAAGGTAGTTCCAAAGTGAAAATTCCTGAGCCCAAACCTTTTGGTGGTGCTATAAGTACCAAGGAATTGGAGAATTTTCTATGGGATATGGAGTAATACTTCTCTACTGCCCGAGTTGCTGAGATCGACAAATTGAACATTACCACGATGTACTTAATGGGTGATACAAAATTATAGTGGAGGACTCGCAATACAGATGTTGAAAGTGCTGGACGTCCCAAAATTGATACTTACGAAAAGCTGAAGAAGGAAATGAGGGACAAGTTCCTTCCTAGCAATGCCTCATACATTGCTAGAAACAAGTTGTAAAGCCTAAGGCAGAACTAAACGATACGTGACTATATTAAGAAATTTAATTCCTTGATAATAGACATTCAAAATATGTCTGATGAAGATAAGTTACATAACTTCATCTCAGGATTGCAGGTATGGGCCCAAAATGAATTAAGGAGATAAAATATGAAAGACTTGCCTAGTGCAATTGCTATCGCTGATTCATTGGTTTTTTTCTCAACTCATTCTGATTCTGACATTCTCACTTCTTCAAAGTATAAGAAAAAGTCTGAGAAGAAAAGGGAAGGAAAGAAAGAGGGACGAAATGAAAAGGGTGACAAGAGCAAGGCCCTAATGAATGATGAAAGCACTAAGAATAAGGGATAAGATGGTAATACTAAGGGATATTGGACTTGTGGTGGACTTCATTTGTCCAAGAGTTTTCCCAATCATGAAAGATTAAATTTCATGCTTGCAGATATGTGAATCAAGGTAAGGGTGATGAAGTTGTTGCTGCTTTGGCAAATCCTTTCGGTTTGTCACTTAATCATATTAGTTTGCTGAATGTTGTGGGTGAATCCTCAAAATCATTCAAACCCAATACTACTTTAATTCACATAGAGATGAAATTTGATGGCTATTGTGTGATGGACATGATAGACACCGGGGCCACTTATACTTTTATGGATACCAAAGTTACTACAAATTATGGATTAAAGTTGAACAAACGTCCATCCTTTTTCCAGACGGTGATTTCCAAGGAATAATCTATTGTAGGCCTAGCTTATGATATACATATGGTGATTGGAAGTTTGACGGGGAAGCATAACTTGATGGATATGCCATTAGGTGATTTTAAAGTTATTTTAGGGATAGACTTCCTTAGAAAGTTTTTCTTTGTTCCTTTTCCAAACTAAGATGGAGTGATGATCATGGATGAAGCCAATCCAAGTTTTATCAAGGCTTCTCATCCTTATAGAGAAGCAAAGAAAGTGAAGAACAAGGGTCCTATTATTTCTTCTATTTTGGTTAAGAAAGGATTGAATAAAGGTGATGAAACATTCCTTACTGTCATGATTGAAGTGAAGCCAGCTATGAAGGTGGAGGTGCCGGACTGTGTTGTTGAAGTATTAAAGCAATTTGTTGATGTGGTGCCTACTGAATTGCCTAAAGAGTTGTTGTTAAGATAGGACATCGATCACAAGATGGAGTTGCTTCCAAGTTCTATTACCCCTGCACAAGCTCCTTATAGATTATCTCCTAAAGAGTTGGCTGAACTAAGGAAACAATTGAATAAATTACTGGATGCGGGCTTGATTCAACCTTCTAAGGCTTTTTAAGGTGCTCTTGTTTTGTTCCAAAAAAAGCAGGATAGTTCAATGAGGATGTGTGTGGACTATAGGGCATTGAATAAAGTGACTGTGAAGAAAGATGTCATTCTTGGGGCTGGCTAACTACTATCGCAAGTTCATTGCAGGTTACTCTAAGAAAGTTGTGGCATTGACAGACTTGCTAAATAAAGATTTTAAGTGGGTGTGGTCTGATAAATCCGATGCAGCATTTCAAACGTTGAAGGAAGTTATAGCTTCAGAGCCCATTTTGAAGCTGTGAAACTTTGAGTTGCCTATTAAAGTACACACGGATGCGTCAGACAAGGTTGTTAGAGGCATGTTGGTGCACAAAGGACATCTTGTGGCCTTTGAAAGTAAAAAATTACGTGATGTTAAGTAAAGATATTCGACCCATAAAAAGAAAATAGTTGCAGTGGTGCATTGTTTACAGACTTGAAGGGTATATTTATTGGGTACTCAGTTTATGGTGCGGACAGAAAATGTTTTGAACACGTTCTTTAAGATGCAAAAAATGCTAAGTCCAAAGCAGGCTCGATGGTAGGAATTCTGGGATGAGTATGACTTGATGTGGGAGCACAAAGCAGGGAAGCACAACCAGGTTTCTAATGTACTAACTTAGAAAGAGATATTTGTTGCAGTATACTCTATTTCTAAACTTGAGACTGATTTTTTGTAGAGAATTAAATTATGTGCTACAAATAACCAACTCTATGTTAAGTGGATGGGTCAAGTGAAAGACGGGACCATTCGAAGGTATTAGATCAAGGACGATCTCCTTTACATTAAGAGGGAGAATTGTGGTACCTTAAGTAGTGGACTATGCAAACACATGATGAAAGAAGCGCATGATACTCCTTGGGTAGGTCATCCGAGTATTGAGTGGATGCTAGCCCTGCTATCCCGTGTATATTTTTTGCCAAAGATGGAAGATGACATTAAAGTATATGTGAAAACTTGTCAAGTGTTCCAAAGATACAAGACTAAAAGTATGAATGAGGCATCTTTTTTGCAGCCTTTGCCTATTCCTAAAAGGCCATGGTTATATATTTCTATGGACTTCATTTCTGGGTTTCTTGAGGAGGATAGAAATGCATCCATAAGGGTGGTAGTGGACAGGTTCTCGAAGTATGTTATTTTTGTTGCTGCTCTAATTACTTTCTCATCAGACGTTGTTGTAGGATTATTCTATAAGAACGTGGTGAAGCACTTCGGTTTGACAAGTAATATCGTGAGTGATATAAATGCGTGGTTCACTCTTCGATTCTGGGATACATTGTTTAGCATGATAGGGATTGATCTAAAGTTTTCCAGAGAAAATCATCCTCTAATTGATGGCCAAACTGAGAGGGAAAATCACTTGCTAGAAGAGTACCTGAGGCACTATCTGACAGCAAGCTAGCGGAATTGGGAAAAATTGTTGGATATAGTGCAGGTTTGCTACAATATGCACGGGTCGTCGGCAACAGAAAATAGCCCGTTTGAGCTTGTCTTAGGCATACATCCTATGACACCATTGGAGGTGGTAACACTGTAGAGTGGAGGCATTTTCCCTACTGCTTATAAATATGTAAAAGACAAGCATGAGATGCTTATTGAGGCACAAGATATCCTGAAAAAAGCCCATAAATGCGTGAAGAAGTATGTTGATTACCATAGACGTGCAGAGGAATTTAGTGTAGGAGACAAAGTTCTTCTAAATCTCACTCCACAAATCTGGATACAGATTGTAAGAAAGAAAGGTTGGTGATGTGTGCGAAATGACGAACACATCTAAGGACTTTAACTTAGAATAATTGTAAAGTCTTAAGCAAGTTTTGTTGCTTTTGATCGTTTTTTATGTGTTAATGCAAATACAAGTGGTTGGGGAGGAACCCAAAGGAAAGAAGAATAAAACAGCTAAAATCTGGTGCAATCGTGAACACATCTAAGGCCTTTAACCTAGAATAATTGCGAAGTGTTAAGCACCTTTTGTTGTTTTTGATCGTTTTTTGTGTGTTAATGCAGATACAAGTGGTCGGGGAGGAAACCAAAGGATAGAAGAATAAAACAGCTGAAATCTGGTGTAAATAAGCTAAAATTTGTCTGACGATCATCCTGAAGTGCCGTCATACATGGGACAGGCTGTCAAAGTTGCCGTCAAAGTTAGACAGAACCTGAAAAGTTGAGATGAACTGTGACGGTGATTCTGAGGGGCCATCAAATATGTGATATCTCATTGAAATTGCCGTCAACCTGAGACAAAATATGTTGTTTACCAGTGGGGTTGTGATGCCAGTTTGCAAGCGTCGTCAAGATTTTTGACACGCCCGTGAGGATTGCCGTCTAAAGAGTTAGAAGATAACAATTCACTAGAATCTTTGACGGCATCTCGCACACGTCGTTAGGTGTCTGACACGCCGTCAAAAGCATCGTCGTCTAATTCGAAGAGAAAACTGTAACTTTAATTTTGTTTCCTTATTTAGGGTTGAATATTTAAAGACTTGTTTTAGGGTTATTAAGTAGATTTTTTCATTATCTATCAGACATTAACTCTGAGAAGAGAGGGACGTACATTGCTCTTTTTCATCAATTATTCTTCTTGTTTCTTATCAACTATTTTTGGTTTTCCACCTTGTGATTAAATTGAAGGAACTACTTGTTGTTTTTCATCCATTCATAAGTTTATCCTTATCATCATGAATTCTACTTGTTATTTCGTTCATCAAATTATGAGCGGCTAATTCCATTAGCCGGAGTTATAGGATCCATAGATTAGGGTTTGATATGATGCTAGGTGTTTAACGGATTCAAAAAGTAGTAGATAATCTTGAAATTCTGTTGTTTTAACTGAAATCTAGTGGTTGCAAACATTAGATTATGCCTTTGGTTTTATTTGCTTCTAACGGAGAAATAGACTAGAGGTCGTGAATTATCAACAGGGACTCGAAAGCTACCAACCTTCTATTTAATGATTGATGCCGTAACTAAATTAATTTACCTGAAATAACATCCTATTAGAAATAGATAAGTTATCTAAGTTTGAGAGAATTAGATAATAAATTTTTTGGTGAGGTCAAGAGATAAGTCAGAAAGTATCATAGTCAAGGATAGTCTGTTGTTCTACGTACTTCAAAAATACCAATCATTACCTAGTATCTATCAACTCCCAAAAGCCATGGTGAAAATAACTCTGGTTTCCCATTTATATTGATTATAAACACTGAAGTATTGAAAGTGACATTTGACTTTCTTTGAAACTTAAAACCCTATCTTTCGGAAACCGTAAACTATCAGTAAAGTATTTCGTAAATAAATCAAAGTTCACACCCTATTCCCTGTGGGATTCGACCCCAACCTAGTTGGGTTTTATACTGACAACGATCTCTTACACCCATTCAAGAGTCTAATTTGAGCGTTATCAGTTGGGGAAGCTCACAGACCGTTCGAAGTTATTAAGAAGGTTGGGGAAGTTGCTTATAAGTTGGACTTGCCAGAAAGGTTGAAATTCACCCTAGCTTTTATGTTAGTTTTCTGAAAAGGTATAATGAAGATGCTGAAGACCCAGGCAGGAACAAATCCAAGAGGGCTCCTCCTTTAATTATGAAACAGTATAAATCCAAGATGGAGAAGATAATGGATCATTGGACTGTGTTCTACAAACAAATAAAGGGCTACCTCAAAATAACCTCAACAAGGGCGTCGAGTTACTTTGGTGGGGGTGCTTTGTTAGACCCCCAATCTAAGACATAATGGCTGACAAGGACATGTCAAGGGGCACATTAGCCCTGACATGTGCTAAAGCAAGCAATGTGATGTTGCGGTGGCTATGAGATAGCAGGCAGCTGATGATGACCAAGGTGGCTGGAGTGATGGAAAGGAATCCTTGGGCACATGAGGCAACGATAGGTGCATGGCACCTATGCGGGCATGCGGGCAGGCAGTGACATAGGTATAGCATGGTAATGGCATGACAATGGCACTGGCATGGCGCAGGCACAAGCAACGACATGACATGGGCAAGGCATGATATTGGTAGGTTTGGCTGAGAAGTATGGCAAGTCAACTATGAAATGATTAAGTGTCAGAAATCTAGAAATTTGCAAAGTGTTGAACATTGGCAAAATTGGCTAAAGGGGCAAAACTGCCCATGTGCTTGTCACATGGGACAGTTGTTAAGTTTGAATTTTGAATGTTATAAATATGTGTGATTTTCAGAATATATTTGAATGCTAAGATCAGGTTGTTAAGCCATGTGATAAGCATACATCCATGTTCAATGACCTGCTTCCCAGTGTCATTGGTTGTAATTGTTGTAACTGCCAATGTGCAGTCTATTTAAGTGTTGTTGGAAATAGTACAAGGAAAAGTGAGTGTTGTATGCCTTTGTATAATTCGTGTGACATTTTTCTTTGTAAGTCTGAGAGAATATTAAAGGTTTGGAACTTGTTTTCTGTACATTGTTGAGTGTTTTACATTTCTGCAAACTTAGTCTATTGTACATAGACTGTGCAGTGTGTGTGTGACTGCAGTGTAGTGCGACTGCCAATCAGTGGTGTTGCAAAAAATAAAATGCCCATGTCTCACCTACCATGGTGGTGTCTTTGTCGAGTTAGTTGTCCGTGCATCGGCACCTTAACCCAGAAGGTACCCTCAAACTACCATGGGAAGCAATGGCCATAAGGCACCATGACACCGTGCACCGTGCACCAAGGCACCATGGCACCATGCACATTGGAGATAAGTCACCACGCCGCCATGGCACCATGGCACCGCGCACTATGGCACAAAGGCACTGCAGTGCTGTGGCACTGAGGTACCACGGTGCCATAGCACTATGGCACAGCGCATCATGGAACCATGGCACCAAGACACCATTCCCCATGGCACCAAATCACCCATGTATCCTAAACTAGAACTTTGTGCTTGGCACCCGCACGCCCGTGCACCCGCTATGAGCGCACCAAGGCACGCTGACACCATGGCACCATTAAAAAACCAAAATAGCATAAACCTAGGTTCGATCATCTAAATATTAAGGGGGTAGAGGTATTGAAGCCACTGATAACACTCAAATTACACTCTTCAATAGGTGTAAGCGATCGTTGTCAATATAAGACCCAACTAGGTTGGGGTCGAATCCCACTGGGAACGATGTGAGTAGCGATTAAACTGGTTTGAAACTAAAGCTACAAGTTAAATTCAAACAAACAATATAAAAATATAAAATGAGGGTTTTGGAGATTAGCAAATAATTTTTAGTCACTTTATATTTAGTGTTTGTCAATCAAGAGTTTATGAAATAACAAGGATTATGTTCACTAGGGCTTACGGTACATGACAGATGCTAAAATTTACTCAAGACTCTCACAGTGGTTAGGATCACAATCTATCTTTATCGATGATATGCTCAAAGGTCTCTCGACCTATTTAAGTGTCTAATTTCCTAATCCTCTCGGACTTAGGGAATCACTATGCACTGTCTAGATTGTACCTCAAGTTAATCAACCTTATTACAGCGCTGATTATTAAACGAAGACTTTCCAAGTCCCTATTGATAATTCACTTCCTACTGTTTATGATTTCTTTCTCAAGCAAACCAAAGTAGGTACGCCAACTATTTGCAACCAACAGACGTTAATTATAATCTCAGAAATACCAAGAAATCCTAACACCTATTAAATCTTAAGTATTTAACACCTTATCATGAACTAACCCTAGATCCCATGATCCAGGTTACAAGTGTTTAGCCACTCATGATGCAAGAAACAAGTATGCTAAGTGAATTCATAACTGAATGGATTAACTTACAATGATGAAGAAAATCAAAAGTATACTATAAATTGAATCACAAGGCAAAGCTCCAAAATATTGGTCTTAGAGAGAGAGATAAAGAGAGAGGGAGAGAGAAATCGTATCTTCTATCTTGTAGGATATGTCAAACCTTAATGATCGAATGAATAAAAAAACCAAAAACAAGGCTTTAAATAGTTAACCCTAAACAAGGAAATAAAATTAAAGTTCAAATTTTCTTCGAAATAGATGACGGCGCTCGTAACGGCCTATCACAGATGTTGTCAGCTTCTCTATAAGTTTAGCTTCTACTGCCTAAGGTTGATTATGACGGTGACGCCTTATCATAATCTTGACGGTGTGTCATGATTGTCATTATAAAATTTCCTGCAACTTCCATCTTCTATTTAAGGTTGACGGCATCCTTGACAGCCTATCACCAGGCTGACGATGTGTCATGGATGTCGTCAGACACACTTTGTTCTTTATTTGCTTCCGATTTAATGCTTTTTGCTTCCTTTATTTGTGGTTCCCCTTCTTCTCTACTTATACTGCAAAATCAAAGTAAACTAATAAGAAACGACTATAGTTGCTCAAGACTTTGCAATTACTTAGAGTTAAAAGCTGTAAATATATTAGCATGGGCCCACGCATAAACACCCTCAACTTAAACAATTGCTTGTCCTCAAGAAACAAGAACATAACCAAGAGTATACAAAGTACAATTTGGCAGATAATTACTCATATCAGTTCAGAATACATGCACCATATCCAAAGTCAGTCAAATTAAGAGTAACTGTTTCTATTACTGAAAACACCTATGCAACTCACAAGAATCAAGATATGGCAAGAATTTTAGCAATAACAACCCAGCATATATCCAAATCACACTATCTGAATAAGGCAATGATTAGCAACATACCTAGTGTTCCCTTACAATAAAGAAATCCCTTTTTCAGTCATGTCAGAATTTACATAAATAAACACAGGGATAACCACAAAACTCACTCTTAGAACGAAGTTCCAACATTGCGCATCAAATTCCATAGGCTTGCCCTTATAGTCAGTACCCAAGTCTCCAGATAGGTCAGTTAGGATCGCTATAGGGCTTTTCTTAAGCTTGTAACGTAGGCTAGGGGATGGTATGATATTCATGGATATTTTAGATTGACTATGCCTCCTTGACACTACACTAAATTCTTGGGATTTCAACTCCCAACCTTCTTTTATTTCTCTCTTTTATTGATCACACATACTTATGATGGATGCGGTCTTTTTAATTATCACATTATCTATTTATCATCTTTTACACCACTTTCTCATTTCATATTCTTTTTTCATCACACCCAACTTTGTATTCTTTTCTTTTATTCTTCCTCTCTTCATACTCATTTTGTATCACACACCTCTATGATAGCCTCCCTCAAACTGGGTTGTTTGCCTAAGTCAAGGTACATAGTGTTCAAGGAAAACCAGGGCTAAAACAGGTTCATTGTGATGTAAACGGAAAGGTGACAGGTGTCGTAGAAATAAATAGGCTAATTAGGCTAAAAATAGGGATCAAGAGATATTATGCATATAGGAAAGATCATTTTCGCTAAAGTGGGCTAAAATAAAAAAAAACGGTCTATGATCCTTTCCTAACTCCTATCCTATAACCATGGCAAGACTAACAGGGCCAGTTCTAGATTCAATACACAACGGGAACTGAGTAAAACCTTACACACACAAGGCACACAAGTATCTCATATATCACTACTTATCCAGTTCATGCACTTGTTTAACAAAGGTTATTCAGTTTCCAGACTAATGCCACAAAAAGATACACCATGGTCACAAATGGAAGCAATTCACATAGTAATATATCAGACCAATGGAGAGGTGCTAAAAAATCACAAAGACAAGTTAACTGCCTTAGTTACTTGTATTTCTCCTAGTAAACTACAACACATCACAAAAAAAATGCAATATGACTAAACATGTCGGCTCTACTAGGAACACGACTCCAGGGAAAGAGGCACAACAACAAAAACCCTAGGAGGACATCAATACCCACAAGTAGCCCCAACACCCTCAACTTAAAATCATGCAATACCCCTAATGTGTCAAACCAAGAAAAGAGAGTTAGAAACATACCTGTGGCACTATGGGTGCGAAGATCTAATGTCAATAACATAATACGAATACAAATAGAAAAATAACTTGGGTTACCACCTAAGAAGCGCCAAATTTAGTATCGCATCACGACAACATCCAATCATTCTTTATTTCTTTACTTTGACAATTTAAATTAACGGCCCATATTTTGATCTTTACATCTTTTAGGTCCGTTGGGCAAATATGAGGGCTTGATAAGGAATGTCCTATCACACCACTTTGAAGACTTGACCCGCTTGACCAATTTTGCATCGAACTTTCATGTGGGTTCATTGGGCAATGATGAGGATCTTAAAAAGATACTAAATGGATATCAATCTTTAAACTTCTTGGCCTTCAATACTGGGATTGTAGTATACCCTTTTGGAAAGATAAACTCCAAAATGAAAGAATTATCCTCCTTATTTTCAAAATTCATCATTTTCTCTGGTGGTTCAACTTTCATCACATCCACCAAGCATAATGTTGAAAAGTGGTTCGAATGAGGACTAACTCTCAATTCTGGAGTAGTGTCTCTATTAGTATCTTTACCCCCAAAATGGACTAGAGTCTTCACAAGTATTGTCCTTGATTTCTTCTTTCAATTCTAATACCATTTCCTCATCTTTGGCATCATCGTTCTTGAATGGTTTGGTTGGTTGGGAAATCTCCAATGGAAGATCAACATCAAGCTCATCATCAGTATAGGATTCTTGCTCCTCATCTTCAAACTCTTCCATTATGTTAAATGATTCCACAGAAAAGATATTATCTAAACATAATATAGAAGAATGCTTTGAGTAATTAATCTCTATGTCCATCTCCTCATGAATGATCGGCTTCATGTCTTGACGCATATAATATACGATATCATATATTTCTTTTTGGAGTTCCAACATTCATTGAAACATAGCTTCAATGCCACTCTTACCGGTGCTTCGTTCTTTCTTTTCTTGACCATAAGACCTATCAAACTCATAAGAAGAACTAGAATTTGGGTTAGCGCAATAAGGGGGGCATTTAAGCAATCACTCCAATGTCCATCTCGACCACCACATAATGAACAATCATACTCCTGGTAGGATGGAGATAGGGCATACATCTCTCTCCAAAGAGCATATCTATAATCTTTCCAAAAGTGAGGTCCATCACAATATGGACATGGATCATCAACATAAGATTTCCAACCACCAAGCTCATGTTCATTCCACGATGCCATAGTAATAAGTAAACTAAAATAAAATTCAACCTAACACAAGAAATGAAACAAAACTAAAAAAAATATTTACAAGTTTGAATTCAAGCTGGTAGGCTAAAATTCCAAACCAACTAAATACACCAAATTATTCCCCGACAACGGCGCCATTTTTGATAATACTCAAATTACACTCTTTAATGGATCTAAGCGATCGTTGTCAATATAAAACCCAAATAGGTTGGGGTCGAATCCCATAGGGAACAATGTGAGTGGCGATTAAACTAGTTTGAAACTAAAGCTACAATTAAATTCAAACAAACGATATAAAGAGATAAAATGGGGGTTTTGAAGATTAGCAAACAATTTTTGGTCACTTTAATTTCAGTGTCTGTCAATCAAGAGTTTATGAAATAACCAGGATTATGTTCAGTAGGCTTACAATACATGACAGATGCTAAAATTTACTCAAGACTCATACGGTAGTTAGGATCACACTCTATCTTTATCAATGATATGCTCAAAGGTTTCTCGACCTATTCGAGTGTTTAATTTCCTAATCCTCTCGGACCTAGGGAATCGCTATGCACTGTCCAGGCACATCAAGGTGGCTGTCCACACATCAGGAACATTAAGGTGACTGTTGCTAGTTGGCATAGGCGGTCAATGGGCAAGTTAGTATGCAGTGTAGGCACATGGCAGCATGCATCGATAGTTTGTGTAAGCCGCCAATGCACGCAAAATAACGTTGATCGTGTTTCATTATTTACTTTTGTCATCTATTAGTTGCATTGTCTGTGATGGGGATATTGGCGTTTGATTTTAAATAAAGCAGTGTTTTTATACGTACGGCGTGTTCTGGATGCTGCTCTTGGGGCAAAACTATGCATAACACACATGGGTCTAAGCTGAATCTATTGCTGGGCATTGGGGCTGGTTCTGGGCATGCATCAATGGAGCATTTAGATGCACGACGCTTGAGTTATGTTCGATATATACTGTTAGGTTGGATCCCTCCTCGAGCAGTGACGTCCTGACCGGCTTACCATCTCAGTTGTGGGGCAAGAGCAATTTAGGCTTGCTCAACGTCATTTTCTTATGTTGCATACCCAATGCCCAGGCATTATCAAATTTTATTGATCATCTTTCGCCCCTCGTATTCCATGCTCAGGGTAAACTAAAAGGCCCCTCTCATGTCCCATGTCTTCCTTGCTTTACCATGCAATATTATGGTCCGTGCATGGCAGTGGAGATTTTTAGATGTGGTAGATGCAGCGGGCATGGGGTCTTTATCAGCTCTTATCTGCCCTATATAATGCTCATTGCAAATGACAGTTACATTCACCTTGAACCCGTTTGTATACTTTCGGGAAGGCTAGGTTTATGAGATGCCGGTGTCGATGAGGAATGCTACCTGGTTGATCCTTCTAGTAGTCATATGCTTATTTCAAAGATTAAGCCATGCAAGTGTAAGTATGAACAAATTCATTCTGTGAAACTGCGAATGGCTCATTAAATCAGTTATAGTTTGTTTGATGCTATCTACTACTTGAATAATAGTGTTAATTCTCGAGCTAATGCATGCCACAATCCTTGACTTTTGGAAGGGATGCAATTATTAGATAAAAGGTCGACGCGAGCTCTGCCCATTGCTGTAATGATTCATGATATCTCAATGGATCGCACGACCATCATGTCGGTGATACATCATTCAAATTTTTGTCGTATCAACTTTTGATGGTAGGATAGTGGCCTACCGTGGGGGTGATAGGTGATGGAGAATTAGGGTTTGATTTTAGAGAGAGAGCCTGAGAAACGAAAACCATATCTAAGAAAGGTAGAAGGAGCGCATATTACCCAATCCTAACACGAGAGGTAGTGATAATTAATAACAATACCGGGCTCAATGAGTCTGGTAATTGGAATGAGTACAATCTAAATCCCTTAATGAGGATCCATTGGAGGGCAATTCTGGTGCCAGCAGCCACGGTAATTCCAGCTCCAAAAGAGTATATTTAATTTGTTGTAGTTAAAAAACTTGTAGTTGTATTTTGGGATGGGTCGGTCGATCGACCTGCTGTGTTCACCGGTCGTCTCCTCCCTTCTATCGAAGATGCATTCCTGGCCTTAACTGGCCAGGTCATGCCTTCGGTGCTTTTACTTTGAAGAAATTAGAGTTCTTAAAGCAAGCCTACGCTCTATATATATTAGCATGGGATAACATTATAGGATTTTGGTCTTATTACGTTGGACTTCAGGATCAAAGTAATGATTAACAGGGATAGTAAGGGGCATTCGTATTTCATAGTCAGAGGGAAATTCTTGGATTAATGAAAGACGAACAACTACGAAAGCATTTGCCAAGGATGTTTTAATTAATCAAGAACGAACGTTGGGGGTTTGAAGATAATCAGATATCATCCTAGTCTTAACCATAAACGATGTTGATCAGGGATGCATACACGCTACACTGATATATTCAACAAGTTTATAGCCTTGGCTGACAAGCCCGAGTAATCTTTTAAATTTCATCAAGATGAGGATAGATAATTGCAATTATTGGTCATCAATGAGGAATTCCTAGGAAGTGTGAGTCATCAGCTCACGTTGACTACGTCCCTGCCCTTTGTACACACTGCCTGTAGCTCTTATCGATTGAATAATCCAATAAAATATTTAGATCATGGCGACGTAGTTTGCTCGCTACCCGTAAATTTGCAAGAAGTTTATTAAACCTTATCATTTAGAGAAAGGAGAAGTCGTAACAAGGTTTCCGTAGGTGAACCTACAGAAAGATTATTTTCAAAACATGTACAACAACTTTACCCATAAATGTGTTTAATAAATGGGGAGTCCGCGCGGGCGGGATGCTTCGACACTCCGTATGAGTGCCTCCCCCTCATCCCCAGTGCGCACGCACAACGTGTACATGAAGCGACTAATGAATGCTGGAACAAAAATCATCAAGGAATACTTAAATTAATAGCCTGCCCCACGCTCCCTATTTGGTATGTGTCAGGGGGAC
Source organism: Capsicum annuum (assembly GCF_002878395.1). Lineage (NCBI taxonomy): Eukaryota > Viridiplantae > Streptophyta > Magnoliopsida > Solanales > Solanaceae > Capsicum > Capsicum annuum. The sequence continues at coordinate 16,843,313 of NC_061116.1, forward strand.
CTGTGCTTCTTTTATAAACAAAAATGACTCTCAGCAATGGATATATCGATGTTCACATCGATGAAGAACATAGAAAAATACGATACATGGTGTGATTTGCAAAATCTCATAAACCATCTAGTCTTTGAATGCAATTTACTCTCGAAGACATCAGGCCGAGGGCACATCTTCTTGGGCATCAAGCATCGCATCACCCCCTTGCATCACACCTCAATTATGGGGTGTACGGTAATTACGGAGCGTACACTAGCCTCCCATGCACTTCAAGCTCATGGCTAGACTAAATATGAGTGCACGTTGATGGACACCATGGCAAGTGGTGGTTTTAACTCAACTCTCTTTGTTATTGTGGCTACAACCCATCGTATGTCTGAACTCCAGGACCCTATCGCGCTTGGGCCTTCCGATCGCGACCTTAGGATTGGAGATATTACCCTCTGAGTTTAAGCATATCAATAAGTAGAGGAAAAAAAACTTACAAGGATGCTTATAGTAACGGCGAGCGAACTGGGAACAGCCCAGCCTTAGAATCGGGTGGCTCTGTCATCCAAAGTGTAGTTTGGAGAAGCATCCTCAGCGGTGGACCGGGCCTAATTCCCCTGGAAGGAGGTTCCAGAGAGGGTGACAGACCCATTATGCTCGGACCATGTCGCACCATGAGGCACTGTCTACGAGTCAGAATGTTTGGAAATACAGCCCAAATCGAGCGTTGAATTCTATCCAAGGCTAAATACGGGCGAGAAACTGATAGCTAACAAGTACCGCAAAGGAAAGATGATAAGGACTTTGAAAAGAGAGTCAAAGAGTACTTGAAATTATTGGGAGAAAAGTATATGGAGGTCGGCGATGCATCCCGGTAGGATATGGAATGACAACGAGCTGGTCTGCCGATCGACTTGGGTCATGGTCTAGCGTAGATTGGGGGCAGCCAAAGCCCAAGCTCTCAATACGCTTATGGAAAGTCGTCTTCTAAATTGTGGTAGGCATTGTGTGCCTCTAACGTGCTTCGGCATCTATGCACTCTGGATGCTAGCCTGCGGGCTCCCCATTCGACCCATCTTTAAACATGGACCAAGGAGTCTGACATGTGTACGAGTTAATGGGTGAGTAAATCCATACGGCATAAGGAAGCTGATTGGTGGGATCCCCCTGAGGGGTGCACTGTCGACCAACTTTGATTTTCTGAGAAGGGTTTAAGTGTGAGCATACCTATCAGGACTCGAAAGATGGTGAAACATGCCTGAGCAGGATAAAGCCAGAGGAAACTCTGGTGGATGCTCACAGTGATACTGCCATGTAAGTTATTTATCTGACTTGGTATAGGGGCGAAAGACTAATCAAATCGTCTAGTAGCTGGTTCCCTCTGAAGTTTTCTCAAGATAGTTGGATCTTGCGTGTGAGCTCTATCGAGTAAAGCCTATGATTTGAGGCCTCAGGGGCGTAACGCTCTTGACCTATTTTCAAACTTTAAATAGGTAGGATGGTATGACTACTTTGTTGAGTTGCGCCATGCAATTAAGAGATCCAAGTTGGCTATTTTGGGTAAGCAGAACTGGTGATGCGAGATGAATCGAAAGATGGATTATGGTGAGAAACTGCGTGCTAACTTAGATCCCACAAAGGGTGTTGGTTGATTGAGACAGCAGAACGCTGGTCATAAAAGTCGAAATCCACTAAGGAGTATGTAATAACTTACCTGCCAAATGAACTAGCCCCAAAATGGATGGCGCCTAAGCACGCGACCTACACCCGGTCGTCGGGGCAAGTGCCAAAATAGAAGAAAAATATTTATTTATAAATGGATTTAATTTATCATGAAGAGTTCATTATATTCTCAAGTGGCCATGCTAGACTTTTGGAGCTCATTATATAGGCTCTCCTCTGTGATTACTTTGGATCAGTTTGGTTCTCTTTAATCAATACGTTTACCAATCAAAGTAAAAATAGGTGTAATATCTCTATAAGATGTTCTGATAAATAACAATCTCTAATTGACTGCTACCATTCATTAAAAGAGCCATATTTGACTGGTAAAATTTAGGTATAATTGTCTTCATCATATGATGGATAAGTTTATTTTTATTTTGCTATTCCTTATAATATTCATTTTAAATATTGTTTGAAAGTCCAGTATGCTTAGTGTCTTATGATCTTACATTTTCAAGAAGTTCTAGAAAAGATCCTGAGTTCTTTTATCTTTTTCTACTGGATTTTTTATTGGGTTTGACTAATTAATAATCATCGTATGGTTATTTGTGATTCTTATGGCATAAGAGTGATACAAAGCTTACAACTCCTCCTCCAAGCTTATAATCAAAATTTGTTTTTGCCTTAAATTCCTTGTGCGGTCTCTTACTCGAGTTATTCTTGACAAACCTAGGTGGATATGGAATATCTTTTTACTCCTTTAATTTTGTGTTTCTGCGATTTAATGTAACATTCTCATAAAATAGATGTGTGTTCACAATTATTGGATAATTATTTGGAATGTGTACTAATGACTAGAAAATAAATGTGTGTTCTTTTACAACAAATCTTCCTTTTCTATAAGATTCTAAAAGGGTCATTTTCATACTAAAAATAATCAAAAAAACCGACATATATTTTATATGTTTATCAAAAGTTTGCTATTAATTTGCAGTTTTGAGTATATATATAACAAAGGCAATGGTACTAGAAGAACATTGATTTGTAGGTTATTATGTATTTTTTATTTCGTTTAATATTATGGAGGTCTAATTCTTTGTTGTGTAAGAATTTTAAAAGTATTTTTTAGTTCTTAGAATTGAACATGTACAACTTTGTTAGTGTAAAAATAATAATATGCGCAACTTTAATCAAGAAAAAACACATTTTGTTCATTATATTTTTCTACATGTATAAGTTATACACTTAAATGGATAAGAGCTAGAAAAACTTATTAAATAGGCTAGATCCATTATATGAGAATGGAGCCAAAGAATTTCTTCATTTTGGGTCCTTTGATAGCACTAATGCATCCTCAATCTTGTATCCATGCCGAAAGTGTCGTAATATGAAATTTGTCAAAAAAAATTTGATTGTTGAACATATTGTGGTTCATGGATTTCTAACTAGTTATATTAGATGGATTTATCATGGTGAGCAATCATATTGTAGTTGATGAATTTCTAACTAGTTATCCGGTTGGTCAACTGTGAAGTGGTGATCCCTCCATCTTTCAAAAGGACTGATCTCTCTTTTAGTTTTCATCTATTATCCTAGCACTTTAAATTTTCTTTATCATAGTCAAAGGCATGCCCCAACTTAGTTGGTATTTTTTGAATTAGAGGCTTTTGTGGACAGTAATGATGTATCCTTGTGGATGGGGTTTTGACTCTTAATTATAAATATTATTTTGCTATTTTGTTGTTTGGTTATAATGATAGAAAACATTTCCTTTACATATATTTGATGTAGTTTTGATTTATGAATGTACAGATTAAATTAAATATAAATACTTATGTCATGAGAAAAATTATAGAGAATTTTATCCATATTTACAATGATAGTGACGTTAATCTAAATGAAGTACTATTGATGACAAGTTTGCAATGTTCAAAATGAATGTCACTAAATTTTACGACATCAATATTTTATTTGTTGAAATTAACTAAAACGTTGGTAATTTCAATACAACGTTTTATAAAGGTCATAAGTAAGTGTCACAAAGAAAAATATGTACCAACATTTAATCTAAACGTTAGAAATTAAGTGACATTCCATATAAATGTCATAAATTTCTAATCGACATTTACCTTAATATCGAAAATAAAATATCATATATGTCATACAAACTTTTGTCTAAATGTCAAAGATAAAATATTGTAAATTTCTTACAAACATTTACCTATATGTTGCAAATAAATATCATAAATTTATTTCGATATTTGCCTAAATTTCTCGAAGTAAATGTCACAAGTTTTTTTTTAACATTTACCTATATGTTGGAAATATTCCCGACACTAAAATTTGTGACGTTTGTTTCAAATATAAATTAAATATCAGTAGATAAATTTATGATATTTAAATTTCTTAATATGACATTTATTTAATGTCGTCGTATCTCTAATTTCCTGTAGTGTAAAAAGATCAAACTACAAAAATTACTAATTAAAACACGACAACTTTTTGCCCTAACTTTAGTTTCCTTGCAATATCAATAAATGAAACAACCAAACTAATAGTCTCCTGTCTTAAAGAGTCAAGAATACAAATTGAAGCACCAACTTTGACCAGAATTGGTAAGGCCACTTTAATTACTTTCAGTTCTTGATCTAATTAGTTCGGCAAAAAGGGAAAAGAGAGCAACGGATTTATGGTTCCATTTCTTAGTACTAATAAAGTTTATCAAGTGGCGAAATTAAAAATTTCATAAAGTAACATTAATATATATATATATATATATATATTTTTACTCAATATATATAATATTATTTTGTATGTTGTTAGGCGAAATTAAAAATTTCATACAGAATATTAAAAATATAACATATATTTATAAAAAAAAAAAATTTTGAACTATATATATATATATATGCAATTAGTATAATTTTCTAATGACAGCGTATTCAACTTGCCATCTTTCGATTTATCTGCACCACTATTTTCATCAACTAAATGTATGTTGGACGAATCCAAGGAATGACTTTGGAAGGAAGGACGGGATTGGAGATTGCATGACTTAATTCCTCTTCTTCCACTAAGTGCACGGATGATAGAAAACGGGTTATTGGACAAGCATGACGAGAGCAAGGTTCAAAGGGGGAAAGACATATAATGATTTACCGAGGCAATCAAACAGAGGAAAAGACTAGTAATCAACAAAATACTTCAGAGAGTTGAAAATCAACACAAATCTGGGACTATATATATGTTGGACGTACCTATATAGTAAGAACGAAAGTCGTCATTTTTAAACTTGCAATGGAATTGTAGTAAGCATAAGTAAATTCCACTTTATCCTTTAACCTTTAATGGTTGTGATACAATATATCCTCCCTTTTCTTGAATTGATAACAATCTTGAGCAAGTATCTTTTATCTCTTTAAACTTTAACGGTTGGGAACCATTAAGCCTTTCACCTTTTAAATGACATAGATTATAACCTCCTTTTACAATTTTTTTATTGTGGTTAGCTTTAAAAATATTCTTTTTTGTTCTACTCCGATATATTAAAGATATAAGAATCAAATTGCGTATATAAGTGCATTGCGATTGGTAATTTTGTGTTCACATATGCAATGCGATTCATGTTATATATGTTTGTTCTTATGAAAATATGATTCAAAATGTCTGGACATCATGATTATCAATAATCCAAATTCAATTATTGTGTCATTGATTGTGATTTCATACTTGCATAATAGCTCTATTTGAACAATCTTCAAGTATATATAGGTGTTTCAAAAAAAATATAATAATTTGGAAGCCCAACAAAAATTATCGATTCATTCGAAAGGTGAAGGAATAGTGTTTTTCAATAATTATAAGCTAAGCCCTAAGGAAGTAAAGTAAGCTTCACTCTAAATGCCATCATACATTCAATTGTTTAATATTTTCAATAAAACATTATCAATGGCATACACATAATTCAAGTAGAACCAAAAATCTTAAACTAAAAAAAATTATAAAAAGGTTAAGCTTAAACGTGGAAGCAACAACATAGTTGATTGCTTGCTAATTTGTCATTCACAATAAGGGCAAGTAATAGTAGTAAAAAAAAGAGATATTACTAATTTTTCTTTGCCTGGAAAAATAAAATCATGTATAGGCAATCTTTACGCTTAGGGCAATGACACAACTCGTAAGACATTAATCGAGGGCGACACACTTCTATTATTATTGGTTAAAAACTAGGACACCTTTAAGAAATTCAACTGTATAGTAGCTAATTATATCTTATTCCTACTTTTTTTATAGTTATATAAAATACTAGATTTGTACTTTTGGATACATGACAATCACGTCAGATACACCTACCTTCATTCTGATACATGAATTTTATGTATTAATATCAGCAACAACAACAACAACAAACTCAGGCTTTGCTGCCAAAAAGGATAGTCTTCAAAACTATTTTGCCAAATAGACACAAGTTTACAAAAATTGGTCATACACCCACTTAATTACGCATCACCGCTAACTTTTCCAACTGAACAACTTCAGCCACAAGTTTTATAATAATTAACTTTAACCCAATATCTCTAACTTAATAAATTTACCCACAAGTTTTTAATAATACACTTCAACACACTCCATCATCCATCATTATATATACAAAATATTCAGGCTTTCAAAAATTATTTTAAAAAATCCAAAAGCTCCAATTTCGACCACTTTTTTGGCATTATTCTCCAGCGATCAGCTGTAAATCAGTCCACACACATCATAAGCTTGTCCATTGCATCCATTGTTACCCTATTTGTCTCCTATCTTCTCAAACACACTTTCTACCATTGTTAAAAAGCTTGAAATCACTCACGTTTCTCAAAATCACTTTAGAAAGTACATCACAGCAGCTCAGGTGACTCCAAGTTCATTTCTCTATTCCATAAACCTAACAATCATTGATTAGAAGAAATATTTACAATTTTAATATTTTCATACGGATACATTCCCAGTCATCAATCACTCATCGTCATTCATCGATCATGCATATAACCCGACCTAGACCATAAGCATAATCGATCGTCGACGAAAGCATAATTCTAGGATGTCTATTGTAGAATTTGTTATGGTTTCTGGTGATTTCATGGGAGAATAGATTAAGAGTCCCAAATGTAGGAAATGTCATCTTTTACCAAGGTGACAATATCTAGTCCTGTTCGCCATTATAGTTCATACGATGAATTCATTGCAAGCGTAATACAGAGCGGGGATCTAGATTGTGCGTCAGGCGACGTGGTGATAGTTATTGATACGGGACAAACAAGAGGAACACGAAACAGCCATAAAACAGTCCAATACACCCTCCAAAACAGTCCACAAATCACAACAAATCGTGGATCAAATGGAGACCTCACTCGGATTCGACAAATATAACAAGGATATAAGAAACAAAGGTGTATTTGACACCCAAAACAGCCACAAAACACAACAAAAATGTGATGAACAATATGACAACAAAAACTACCAGATTTGGATTTCACAATAACAAGATACAAAAAGGATAGTAAATTGACATACAATATTCACAAATCTAAGAACCCTAACAATGAGAAAGGACCCTAAGACAAATGAATAGAAACATCAAGCTCTTACTTGGACCAAGAGGGACTCATGCACCTCAAGACCTAAGTTCCACGCAAACAAACAATAAAAGTAATTCCACCCTCTTGTTGTTACCTAGTTCTAAGTTTCAGATTTACCTCAAGGAAAGAGGACTTTGTCTTTCTATGTTATACAATATTCATATTCATCAAAATCTAATGAATGAATCCCTAGAAGGTTGTATTTATAGTGTATTACAAGAATAGTGTGAAATATCCAAAATGACCCCTTAGTCAAAGTTTTCAAGTGGGCACCCTTGGAGTGCATTATATGGACTGATTTTGGAGCCTAGTTAGGGCTTCCTTTGCACTTCACTTGTACACTCCAAGTCTCAGGTTCATTCACTCTTGCACTCACACACCTCCATGGTCGTACCCGTATCATTCTTTCCTTCTTGAAAAGGATTCGACCTCAATTCCATACCTTGCAAAATCAAGAGAAGACAAACAAGCACACTTCCTCATGGCATGAGGGGTAGGATTAGCCAAAAAAAGTAAACAATAATGGTATGCACTCAAAACACTCAAAATAGCCCACCCCAAAAAAAAAAAGAAACCGAGGACCCTTTGAGTTCAAGTCTAGGCCAACAACAAGTCTCAACATGCCAAGGTTGTTCATATTTGACATATAACCAAGAGTCCTTAGTGTTAAATATTATGAAGCCATCGACAAATTCACCAAGGACTTGGCTATGATAAGCACTCAAAAGAAATGCACCTAAGACGAGAGTAAATCTTCCCTACCCTAAGATGGCATCGGGATCAAATGGGAAGAGTGACCATAGGCACGGGTCTAAATAACACATCCGTTTCCCGTACTCTATACCACAACCACATGGCCTACTCTCTATATTGGCATATATAGAATCATAAGTAAAGAGAGAGTAGAGAAAGGTGGCATTCAATTCTACTTCTACTATGGTGTCCTCGGAAAGGCCATATAAAGTAGAAGAAGAAGTAGTTTCCAAGACCACATCTTCCTTACCCTTAAGAGTACTCTCATCTTCCAAGAAGAGATTTTCATCTTTAGGAAGAATGTTGTCACAACATAGTGGGTTAGAATATAGTCTATAGCTTCCAAGGTAAGATATACCATCATTTTCACCACTAGGTCTATTAGGATTGTTTAAACTATCTTCAAACAAGACATTGTACCTAAAGAGTGAATGATTTAACCCGCAGATAGATTTAGAACTTTCACTCTCTAAGGAATCATTACCAAGTTTCAAAGATATGTCAAACACACGATTAAACCTATGAGCCAAGAAAACATTAGAATCTTTACAACAACATAGGCTCATGGGTTCACTCCTTTTTTCTTGACCAACATTTTTAAATTCTTCACTCACTTAAGACTCATTAATCACATCACACATATTCTCAAGTGGTGGGCAAGTTTTACACACAAGTTGGTCAACACAAATTTCACTCGACGATGTACTTTCATTCAACACAATAGCTTCAACACTAGGTGGACACAAATCGATCTTACTAGAAAAGTCGATTCGGTCATCTATAGGATCAACTAGTGTATCCACTCACACAATATGTACAACATCCACAAGTGGTAAGGAATCAATATACTCATACATAGGTAAGATACTACTCGCACTCAACGGCTTATTAGTCACATGTTCATCATCCACATGTACCAAAGTTTAGGAGATAAGTATGTTGGGACCTCAGCTTTTAGATTTGTTGAGATAAGTGTGGATACCAATTGGCATAGCCTTTAAATGTGTCATTTCATGTCCTCAATATTGTCGGTGATGAGGTCAAACGTCGCATCAAGATTGGTGGCAGCCATGTTACCTAAGAGAATACAATGATGAACAACAAAACAAATAAACTTGTTAGCTCAAAAATGCCTCACCACACTCTCACTCTCAATTTTTACCTCACACTTGGTTTCACAAGTGTTGAAAGCTGGCTTATACTTCTTGAGTGATTGAGGGATGAGTCCACCTTGGTCCGGAATAGATTTTCGTTTCAGTTGACTCAAAGAAAATTTGGTTACGGACTTGAACCAACAAGATACAACGAATTTACAAAAGAGAAAAAGCACAAGAAAAGCGTAGACACGAACAACGGATTTAAGAACTAAGTGACAACCTAGTAGAAGTTTACTAGCTTGTTAATTAGTACTAGGATCAATTAAACGAAACTAAGAGACAACAAAATGAAACTAAGAAATCTAGAATTTTGAGCTCGGAAATATTGTGTGAACAGTAGCAGTGATGGTATGGTGGCAACCTATTGGTTTGGTTTTATCAAGTGGTTATTCTCAAATGTTCAAGTCTTGGTCAAAAATTAATTTGGATTGGTGGAATTTATTTTAGGAGGGAAAATAAATCTTGGAGCCTTTTCAATTTTCAAGACATGACTTTTTCTTGTACTTCTCCTTAAAACATGGGTCCTTAAATCATGGAAAAGTAGTTGAGAAGTGATATTAAGTCTTTTGGTGGTTGGGGGTCTTTCAAGACTAACAAGTACATACACCTTTTTCCTTCACCTTTTAGGATCTAGCACTCACTTTATGTTCTAACAATACATGAAGGAAGATGAAAAAATTCAAGAACAACAACAGCACCAAGAACAATAACAACAATCTTCAAGAACAAAAACAATTCCAACGGTCAACTCCAATCCACAACAACAAACGGCCAAGTCTCTTTAGTGTTGTGTCTTTGATTTTAATGAGAGATGAAGGTTGTGAAGAACTTAAAGAAAATAACAACATTCACCAAGAACTACAATAACAACACTCATTTCAACAACAACAACCATACACACGACCAAGTCAAGTTTTTCAACAATAATGTCTACCACACGGTCTTACTTGTTCACAACAACAACAACAAAGCTCAAACTTAGATATGGATTCAAGTGTTAGTGAAGAAAAAAGCTAACACTAGAAACACTCAATACAAACAAAAAATATCAGCCAAGACACAACTAGAATGCATTTCTCGGCCAAGAACACAACACGGGCAGATTAACTTTTTTTGGAATTTTCAGTTTTTCAACATTTTTTTTAAAAAAAAAATTCAACTAACAAGCCCAAGATTGATCTTGTAAGAACAAGGTCAATCCATGAATTGATACCAAATGATACGGGAAAAACAAGAGGAACATGAAACAGCCATAAAACAGTTCAATACATCCTCCAAAATAGTCCACAAATCACAATAAATCGTGGACCAAATAAAGACCTCACTCGGATTCGACAGATATAACAAGAATATAATAAACAAAGGTGTATTTGACGCCCAAAACAGCCACAAAACACAACAAAAATGTGATGAACAATATGACAACAAAAACAACCAGATTTGGATTCCACAATAACAAGATACAAAAAGGATAGTAACTTGACATACAATATTCACAAATCTAAGAACCCTAACAATGAGAAAGGACCCTAAGACAAATGAGTAGAAACATCAAGTTATTACTTGGACCAAGAGGGACTCATGCACCTCAAGACCTAAGTTCCAAGCAAACAAACAACAAAAGTAATTCCACCCTCTTGTTGTTACCTAGTTCCAAGTTTCAGATTTACCTCAAGGAAAGAGGACTTTGTCTTTCTATGTTATACAATATTCATATTCATCAAAATCTAATAAATGAATCCCTAGAAGGTTTTATTTATAGTGTATTACAAGACTAGTGTGAAATGTCCAAAATGACCCCTTAGTCAAAGTCTTCAAGTGGGATCCCTTGGAGTGCATTGTATGGACTGATTTTGAAGCCTAGTTAGGCCTTCTTTTGAACTTCACTTGTACACTCCAAGTCTTGGGTTCATTCACTCTCGCACTCACCCACTTCCATGGTCTTACCCGTATCAGTTATCTAATGTATTTGAGGGAAAAGGTGAATCATATGATCATAAATAATGATGTACGTGTGCTGACTTACATTATGGATGCCGATGCAGATGGATTTAGGACTATTTTGATGATAAATGTAGTTTAGAGGTCCTATGAAGGACCACTGAATTTATTACCACCCCCACCACGGTGCTCGATAATCGACGATGATTTTAATAATTACGAGAATGATGGCGACCATCTAATAATAATGAAAGATGATTCTATGCATGTGGAAGACTTTTCATTGGACTCGCAAGATAATGACAAAGACTATGGAATGGGATCGCAACCAGGACACTCCTTCACCGATAGAATCTATAATACCCCATACATCTACCCAGTTTAAAATCATCTCAAGAATATTAGAAACTTTCTTTGAAAGATGAATCCATTTTTGTGCATGTGGAAATTTTAAGATTTTCACTTTTGTTGAGTGTAAAATTGAATTAGCTTTCCAATGATACCAATTTTGTCCAACTCTGGTATCGGGGTAGAAAGTTATGGCCGTTTTACTGAAAGCAGTGAAAACTTCCTAGGTGCGACGATGAGGCCCGACGGACTGTCGAGCTAGCGATAAACCATCTCCCAAGCCATCGCAACGGAGATAGTGAGACCATCTTCTATCTAAGGGTAATGGCTTAGGCCGATAGACCATCGAGCTAGCAAAGGACCATCGCCCAAGCCATCACAGTAGAGGCAGTGAACCTCTATTCTACCCATATGCGATGGTCAGGACTAACAGACAGTTAACCCAGCGATGGACCATTGCACCGACCATCGCATAGTTCATTCATTTATTTTAAAGATATTTTCAAAAGGGTATTTGGGTCTTTTCAACCCTTTTTAACCTCTAATTATATCAGATCAAGGCTTATAAGTTCATAATCCATCTACAACATCAAATTAAGGTTTTCTCTCAAAGATAATCCCTAAGAACATGAAACCCTAGGTGTTTAATTCTAAGTCAGTAATTCAAGTTTTCCTTTATCAATCTTCAAGAAATCATCCACCCAAGTATGTCATGTGTTGATTCATGGGTCCCTTTCACCCATGAAGCTTAAGTATTTTTTTTCAAAATCCAAGATTTGTGTATTTACAATTATTCATGATTTAAATTGAATTGAAATTCATATTCATGATGTTGTGGGGTTTTGATTCATGTTTGAAATTATATATTCTAATAATTGACCCTAGGATGTGGTGATTTACATAATAATCATGATAAACCCTTAAATTTACATGTTGATTAATGTTTCCAGGATTATTAGATGTGTTGATGATTGTATAACCAAAGCATGCTCTCCATGTGTTCGATTAAATGCCAATGCGAAAGAAAAGTGCCTTGCTAGTTCGATAATATGAAATCCCCATTTAGGTACAAATTTATGCATGTCCAGTGTTTGATGAAATGTGTTAGTCAATGAATTATTGATATATGTGTAGCCATTGTGGTGCTTTAGAACTTGTACTTCATGAAATCTCCAACCTATTATATTATAGATTGTTGATGTGGTCATGTATTCAAGAAAGTCATGCCTTTTTAGTTTCTTCCCATCGAGTCATGGGGGTATTTGTACCCAAAAATTTAGCTGTGTGCCTAGAATTAGTGTTATGTTTTCAAGATACTCTCATTCAAGCCATGATCCATAATATTTACTCAGTCTTATGACTTAGGAAACACAGTAATCTCAGTAGTATTCCGTCAGTCAACGGAACTCAATTAATTCAGTTTAGTCCAATTTAGTTAATCATGTTCAGTGACTACTCAGATGGGAGTAGAATTTAGCACTGAGTGAACCCAAGGATGGTAACACACACTGTAAGATGAGGGTGTGATTCTTAGAAGTCATCCTTGCATTCCAAAACTATGTAGCTAGCATAGGTTGAGACATCAACACTGTCAAATGAGGATTAATGATGTGGATAAGAACTGTCAGATGAGGGCCCCACCATTCTCCTTTTCGAACACTATCAGAAGAGGGTCACCCGCAGCTTATCCTTACCAGTGGCACGGTATTGACACCCTTCCATTTAGGGTTACAGATTGGAACCAACTCAGCTATATTTCATTATTTGGGGCATATCGGTTAGATGACTACTTCCCACAATTCCAGTTATAGATCAGGACTGTCAGATATAGTCATTCAGTCTCAGTAAAAGAACTCAGAAGGTTCTTCAGATTTTAGGACTGTCAGATACAGTCAACTCAGAATAGTACAAAACTCATCTAGTTTCATCAGAACCTAGACTGTCAGATACAGTCGCTCAGTATCTGTTATTTCAGTTATACAGCTATCAGTATCTCATGTTATCAGTACTTAGACTCAGTAATTATGTTATCATGAACTCAGTTATAGTTATTATGTATTCATGCATATATTCTCATGCACATGTTATTCAGCCAGTTAGTATAGTTCATGTATATGAACCCCTTTGCATTCAGCCTACCTCACATGCATACCAGTATATTCTAATATACTAATGCATTTTCACTATGGTGTTTTATACCATAAGTTCAGAAGCATGAGCTCCAGAGCACTAGTAGCACTCCAGTCAGTAATAACATAATAATTTGTTTCAACTATGCCAAAAATATAACAAAAGATAGAGTTTAAAGATAATGTTATTTGTCTCATGATGATTTAGAGATCCATAACTCAATTGTTTCCCTTGATCATTTCCGTTCAAAATCAAATAAAGTGTTAAAGATTGTAACGCCCGGAGTCAGGACCCCAGACGCTACACGATACTTACGACTCTGAAGGACCACAAGCTAACTCATGACTGATATATACTGTGAGCACTAAATAATAATACTATAATAAATGCAGAAAAAATGGTTGAAATATCATAAGGTTCAAAATCTAAAATAAAGAATAAGAATATCAGCTGTAATAATAATCTGTAAAACTAAATATTGCATGAAGGTCTAGTCTGAAAAGCCTCTAACTAAACTCTCTGAATGTCGAGTTAATGGGACAAGCCCCCAAATAACTCTGAATACTAAACAACTAATAAACTTAAAAACTGAAATAAAAGTATGCCCTTGATAGATGAGGACTCACTACTGAAATTGTTGTTGATAATTGGATCTATCTATGCTCGGTCAGAAACTTGAGTGACCGAACCAATGATATGAGACTTCATAGTGCAAAGAAAGAGTATGTGTCAGTACATGGAATGTACTGGTATGCTAGATGAGGTAAGGCTGAATGCAAGGGTTCATATACATGAACAGTAACTAACTGAATGATATAGACTAACCAAATATGAAAGTACATAGATAAGTAGAACTGCTGTAAATACTGAGTATGCAATACTATATATATGTGTGTGTCTACTGTAATTGAGCTTTTACTGAAGTTGAGTTCTAATAATTGAGTAATTTATATCTAAGATTAATGATAATAGAATTACTGAAATTGATTGACTATATCTGACAGTCCTGATTATGTAGAACTGAACTGAGTTCTATATTAAGAGTAAAACTGAGATGGTAGAAAGTAATCATCTAACCGACATGCCCCTTTTCTGAATCAATTTAGGGTCCAACCTGTAACCCCAGCAGGAAGAGTATCAGAGAGTCCTCCTCTACTGGTAGGTGACCTAAGTAAGAATGGTGGTACCCTCTTATTTCAGGTAAAGAACCTCATCAACCCTCAACTAGCAAGTTAATGTCTCAACCTACGTAGGCTACAAAGTTCTGGAATGCAAAGATTGCTTCTAAGGATCACACTCTCTACTGGAAGGTGAGTCCCCATCCTTGAGTTCACTTGGTGCTGAATCCTACTCCCAACTGAATAGACACTGAATTGATTATACTGAACTAGACTGGACTAATACTGAGTTTATAGAGTTTTCCAGAGTTCTGTAACTGACTGAGTTCTATTGAGTTTTGTAGCTTACTTAATTCCACCGAATGTGACATGACTGATACTATTCTATAACTGACACTGGCTCTAGGTAAACAGCAAGATTTTTGGGTATTAAAGACCCCCAGGACTCAATAGTATGAGAAGTAAAGCATAGCATAATCTTGAATAACATAACAATGCATACTTGTGCATAATTCATTCAAAGAGGCATTTTATCAAACACTTGTAGGGCATAAGCTTATACATATACAAGCATGTCATGATTTCATCATTTAATTCAAATAGATATTCTATCAAACACTTGGGAAGTACAACATAATGCACATAATCATGGATAACATATAAACATTGCAACTACAATGCCCAGACATGCAATTCATAAAATTCCCCATAAATACTATTCTATTTTCATGTATCTTATCATAATCATGGATTGAAAACCAAATTAATATCCTAGAAATACGTACAATCAATTTCAAACATGGAAATTCACAATTCCATAAACTTGTAGTTTTAAAAGGGGATTCTTGGACTCTATGGGTGGAAGGTACGCATAGATGAACATCTAACAGACCTGAATTTTATGGATTCTTGAAGTTCTTGAAGGATTTCATGAAAGTTAGCCTTGATTCTTGAAGCTAGGGTTTTTGCCTCTTGAGAGAGAATGCTTTAAATCTTGAGAAAAGTGAGTGAATAATAAGATATTAGGTTATTTAGGGTATTAATCCCGTATTTAGGCTGATTAATGGTTATGAGAATTGACCAAAAAGCCTCTGAAATTAAATAACGGAAGCTACGAATCCAAATTTTTCACCCCAGTGCGATGCGGTACAATCGCGATAGCTCACTGGAAAGTGGACAACTGGGAACTGGACTGATGGCGTGACACGATGACATTGTGGTGCCTTACTGAACATAAAGTTGGTCCGTGGCGCGATGCGGTACAATTGCGTTGCCACATTGGAAAATTCTAATTGGGAATTTGGCTGGTGGCGTGACGCGGTGATATCACGTTGTATTACTAGAAAATGACCGTTGCTATTTGGCTGGTCTCCGCGACAGCTTAAGTACCAGTTGGCACACTGTTTTACAAAAATGGCTCTAACTCTTCGCTTGAGTATCAGATTTGGTCAAATTTTATATCGTTGGAAAGCTCACTGAATTTCTTACGCATTGATAAGCTTTAAATTAAAAAATACTAAGTATTTGAAAAATTTTAGGTATGAATACTCATATACTTAGAGCTAAATTAATCTTGAGAAATACGAGGTATTACACTATCTCCCCCTTGGGAACATTCATCCTTGAATGAGATTGATTAAGCTGAGAAACACTGATAAACTGAGTTTACACACCAAACATGCATATCTGATGCATAGAATACATAACTGAAGCTACTGATAAGCTGAGTTTTCATACTGAGCAAGCATATCTGATGCATGGATACATTACTGAACTGAATCGTGAATGCATTATTAGTTATGCAATGGTAAAGAATACCAAGTCTATATCTGTAACTGAACATGGAACTAGGTAGAAATAAGGATGAATACTACCTTAAACTGGCAATACTAATGAACCTGAGATCATTTACTGAATATGTATGAACGGGAACATGAGAACATTACTAAATCTGAAACATGATACATGAACTAAATTTATTCTTTGAATGCATTCCCTACCATGGGAAGGGTCATACGGCTGAGATTGGAATGAGAGAGTCAACTTATGAGTACTCTCTACTCCAAACTACGTCTTGTTAAATTAAGAGAAACTGGAAGGTTTAGTACATAAAATCTCGGGGGTTATAGTGCATCTCCCCCTTGTGAAATTATGTCCCCCGAAGAATGTTCACTTGGCGGGGATACTGAGGAAAGGCTGAGACGATGCACTGGAACCTACAAACTAAATTGTGACTGAATATCTTAGATCTAAAAGTGAGGCATGATACATAAACTGGGCTGAACTCGTAACTACTAGGATGCTCTATCTTGGAATAGTCATATTCACAAAACTTCGAATAGTACGACTAGGTGAAAATATGGGGAAACCATAAAAACTTGTCCATTTTACTGCTAAACTAAATTCCTGGCTTTACGAACTAACTCATACCAAAAACTTATACTCAACTGGAGCATTTCTTGACACTCTTTCCATAAAGTTCTACTGACTTTAGGGAGCAAGGAAATCTTGGCATTGTTTGAATAATACATCTGAATAAAAAATCACAATATGGCTCCAATTTTGTAATATGGAGCAAGGCCTACAAAATGTCATCTAAGATAGAGTTACTAAGCCTCATGCACTGAAACTACTAACTTACCATCCTAGCCATATTTCTCAACTATTCCCTCAACTGTAATTTTTACTTCAACACCTCATTTCACTTGGGACAACTGAAAATATTTACATGGGCACTAATAACTCTACTAACTGAGGTTTTAGCTAGACTGAATTCTCCCACTATGTTCAAACCTACTCAATTCTATAAAATGTTGTTAGCCACTTATACATCAACATGATATTCAAGCCTATCTTCGTTACTACAGCCTCATGTAAAACTAGCATGCAATAATTTTTTCTTAACATGAAATATTTACTCTCTCCTTTATAAGAAACTGCTCATCACTATATCATTTCATAAGAAGAGTTCACTGATGGTTAAGGCATGAGGACCTGAAGCATGAATGGACACTATACAAGTGTTGCCTGAGGAATAAAATATCAACCTCATGGATTTATCAAGAGATCTAGACTAAGGATATACATGACATAAATCTAAATTTAGCTGATCATTAAGAGTGTAGCATGGGTCATGGGAACTGAGAATACTGTAAAGCATAAGTACATGAGTCATGAGTTGCATGACCTGAGTTTGGAGTTTCTGTATTTGTGAAACATGATTCCTAACATTGAGTGAACTGGAACTCCTTATACTAGGAACTAAAAGTGTACATAATTTTTGATAATGTGCATGAATATGAGTTATGATCATAGAGCTGACATGTAAGGTATGAGTAGATATCGTGATAGGTAAGGTACAAGACTTTGCACTAAGGTAAAGACGGATAGAGCATCAACCTCTCCCACTACTTTTCTACATATACTGACATTACTACTAAAATCTGAAATTCTGACTTAGTTACTTGTGCTACCATCTCCCCCTTAGCTTAAAGCCATTATTCTAAGTCATTGAGGCATTTAATAAACTCTAAATTAAACTAAAACCACTTTACTCTAGAGTCTGAGATATGACAATGCTCATAAACACTAAACTCATTCTAAAGGACTATTCCTGATAATTAATGTCCACTGCTAGTACTTCTTTCTGATACATGATTCTTAGATTTTTTTTAACCCAACAATCATCATATAGCAACCTCAACATTGACTAACTTAGAATTCTCAACTTCTCTTTCTACTGGTTCAATCTAAAGATTCAAACTTAAATTAACTAAACTGAGTTACTACCCTTTCATTCAATGATTGGTCCATCAGGAAACTGAAATGGAATGACTCCATTATTGAACTCAACTGAAGGGATTCTCTAAAATACTATAACTGAGCAATTTCTATATACTCGTCTAGCTGGAATAGATTTACCTACTAGGGTAGGCACTAAGAAAGGTTCTGTTAAGATTTCAAGTCTGACTTAAAGTTGTCTGCTATGTAAGGAGTTACAAAAGATAGAGAAGCTTCTGGATCTAATAAGGCATGAATATGTAAATGAAAAATCTGTAGCATACCAGTGACTACATCAGGAGAACTTTCCTGATCTTGTCTGGACTGAAGTGCATAAAACCTATTTGGACGTTGCCCACTGGCGGCACTGGAAGTGGCATCCTGCTAATTCGAGCGACCGAACTAAGCTGAAGGACGGTTGTACTAACACTAAGAACCTAACTAAAGATAGTTTCTGACTCTGTAGCTGGGCTTGCCATACCTGAAACATACGTCACTGCCAGCCGTACATACACCCTTATAATTCTTACCATATTCCCCGTAAAGTGGATGGGTATGACCACCGCCCACACTATCCTGGATTTAAGACCCTGGTGCCCTATCCCAACTGTCATCCCTAAACTTTGGTATTGGCGCACTACCTAAAGATAGAGCTGGAACTAAAGATTTTGGATGAAACAATGAACGATTACCGCCTTCTAATTTAAGCTGAGTGAAATTAAAACTACCTATTCTAGCTCTCTGGTTATTTTTTCTCTCTCCTTATTCTTAGCCTCTTTTATCTATTGAGAATGGACCATGAGAATTGATATGTCCATCAACTTAATCAACATCGTAGTTCTGTACTCTTTAACCACACTATCTGATATCCCAGACATAAACTTACTCATTCTGAACCTATTGTCTGCTACTACATGGGGAGCATACATGGATAACTAAATAAACTTGAGGGAATACTCTTTCACACTCATACTTCCCTATTTGAGATTGATGAACTCTAACACCTTGGTTTCTCTCAGCTCTAAGAAAAAGAATCTATCTAAGAAAGTAGTAGCAAACCCTTCCCACTCTATGGGCTCTGCATCTGTGCCCCTGTCTACCTTTCACTGCTTAAACCACGTATGTTCTACATCTTGTAGCTGATAGGTAGCTAACTCAGCACTCTCACTGGAAGTCACTCACATAATATCTGTGACTTTATAACCTAATCAACGAACTCCTATGGATCCTTTTCTGACGTAGATCCTGAGAATAGGTGTGGATTCATTCGGGTGAAGTCCCAAATCCTGGTTGTATTAATATTGTCAACTGGGTTGGCCTGAATAGTAGCGGGCCTTTTATTTTGAGTTATTATAGAATTTTCTAGAGTAGTGAATGTAGCTCTGAATTCTGCATAAGAGACATGCTCGTCCAGAGGATCTATCTGAACGGGATGAGTTGTTGACTGATTTCCAGTTCTTCTTCCATTAGTTTTTTTAGGAGGCATTTTTTGTAAACAAAAGGAATAAATGAATTAGACTGAGAGTTTAACTTGACCTCAAGCTTACTCGCACACTAAAAGATAGGAAACCTTTCCTAAAAACATCTTATAGACTCTTGTCCATAAATGTTGTGTGCTACACACACATGCACACGACTCTACTACACATGGCTTTCAAACTCCTTAGGACTCTGTTGAACCTTATGCTCTGATACCAAGCTTGTAATGCCCCGATTTTGGACCCCGAATGATACACGGTGCTTACGACCCCGAAGAACCACAAGCTAACCCATGACTGATATCTGCTATAGGTATTAAATAATAGTACTATAATAAATTCAAAAAAATGAGATGAAATACCTTAAGGTTCAAAATTTGAAAGACTGAATAAAAATATTAGCTGTAATAATAATCTGTAAAACTGAAAACTATCTAAACGTTTAGTCTGAAAAGTCTCTAACTGAACTGTCTGAATGTGAAGTTGATGGGACAATCCCCCAACTAACTTTGACTAGTGAACAACTGATAAACTTAAATACTGAAATAAAAGCATGCCCTCAGTAGATGAGGACTCACTACTGAAACTGTTGCTAATAACTAGATCTGTCTATGCACGATCAGGAACCTAAGCGACCGAACCTATGATATCAGACATTATTGGGCAAAGAAAGAGTATGCATCAGTACGTAGAATGTACTAGTTCGCTAGATGAGGTAAGGCTGAATACAAGGGTTCATATGCATGAATAGTAACTAATTAAATGATATAGAATAATTGAATATGAGAGTACAAGGTAACTAGAACTATTGTAAATACTGAGTATGCAATACATTGCATACACGTGTATATTCTAACTAAGCTTTTACTAAAGCTGAGTTCTAATAACTGATTAACTCATATCTAAGATTACTGATAACTGAGTTACTGGAACTGATTGACTGTATTTGACGATCGTGATTCTATAGAACTGAATTGAGTTCTATACTAAGACTGAAGTGGATAGTGTAGGAAGTAATCATTTAACCGACATGCCCCTCTTCTAAATAGATTTATGGTCCAACCTGTAACCCTAACTGAAAGAGTGTCAGTACCGTGCCACGCGTAAAAAAACTGAAGAGTCACCCTCTACGGGCAGGTGCCCTAAACGAGAACGGTGGTACCCTCTATTAGAAGTTAAATCACCTCATCAACCATCAACTGTAAAGTTAATATTTCAAACTAAGTTGGCTACGTAGTTCTGGAATGCAAGGATTGCTTTTAAGCAACACACCCTCTACTAGCAGGTGAGTCCCCATCCTTGAGTTTACTCAGTGCTGAATCCTACTCCCAACTGAATAGACACTGAATTGATTATACTGAACTGGACCTAACTGATACTGAGTTTTCTTGAGTTCTGTAACTAACTGAGTTCTACTGAGTTTTGTAGCTGACTAAATTCTATCGATAGTGACATGACTAATACTATTCTGTAACTGACACTGGCTCTAGGTAAATAGCTAGATTGTCGGGTATTAAATACCCCCAAGACTCGATAGTAGGAGAAGTAAAGCATAGCATAATCTTGAATAACATAACAATGCATACTTGTGCATAATTCGTTCATAGAGGCATTCTTTCAAACACTTGTAGAGCATAAACTTGTACATGTATAGCATGTCATGATTTCATTTAATTCATATGGACATTCTATCAAACACTTGGGAAGTACAACTTAATGCAAATAATCATAGATAACATATCAACATTGCAGCTACAATACCCAAACTTGCAATTTCATGGATTTAACATATAATTCATAAAATTGCCCATAAATACTATTCTATTTTCATGAATCTTATCATAATCATGGAATGAAAATAAAATTAACATCCTAGACATGTGTACAATCAATTTCAAACATAGAAATTCACAATTCCATAAACTTGTAGTTTTAAAAGGGGACCTTGTACTCTATGGATGGAAGGTACCCATAGATAAACATCTAACATACCAGAATTTTATGAATTCTTGAAGTTCTTAAAGGATTTCTTGAAAGTTAGCCTTGATTCTTGAAGCTAGGGTTTTTGCCTCTTGAGAAAGAATGTTTTAAATCTTGTGAAAAGTGAGCGAATAATAAGATATTAAGTTATTTAGGGTATTAATCCTGTGTTCGGGCTAATTAGGGGTTTTAAGAATTGACCAAACAGCCCCTAAAATTAAATAACGAAAGTTGGTAATCCTGATTTTTCACCCCAGCACGATGCGGTACAATCACTCCGGCCCACTGGAAAGTGGAAACCCGGGAACTGTACTTATGGCGCGATGCGGCGCCGTCGTGGTGCCTTGCTGAACATAAATTTGGTCCTTGGCATGACATGGTATGATCGTATTGGCACACTGGAAAATGACAATTGAGAATTTGGATGGAAGCGCGACATGGTGGTATCACGTTGGCTTACTGGAAAATGGCCATTGACATTTGGCTGGTCTCCGCGACGTGCTGAAGTGTTAGTTGGCACACGGTTTTACAAAAATGGATCTAACTCTTCGCCTGGGTATCGGATTTGGGAAAATTTTACATCGTTGGAAATTTGATTGAATTTCCTACACATTGATAAGTTCTAAACTAAAAAATACTGAGTATATTAAAAATTGTAGGTAGGAATACTCATATACTTCAGAGATAAATTAAGCTTGAGAAATAAAGGGTATCACAGATGTCATAACAAAGTAATAGAAACATAAATCAAGAGGAAAAGGTAGAAGAGCAGTTATGTGGCATATTATAGATGGAGGAACTAGTAATGTCCTTTGTCATGCTTAATGTTGTCAACGTTTTGACTTTACCATCCCTATATCCAAAGAAAAAGTCTTAGTTTTGAGAGACTAACTTTGTTGATGTTGCCTTGCTTTCCAAATACTCTTTTTTGATCATCGATTTGTAAGCTTGAAGTGCAGTCATTGTGGAAATTTTGATTTCGAGACCAACGAAGACCGGTAACAAAATCCATATTGATTGCCTCTCATTTCCATTCCGACAATTCCATTTCCTGATATAACTCACCAGGCCTCATATGCTTAACTTTGACATGTTGTCACACCATACACTTGACTATAAAGTTAGATACATCCCTCTTAATACCATCCCACCAATACACATTCTTAAGATCATGATATCTTTTAGTCAAACTGGGATGAACAACATAGCGTGACTCGTGCGCCTCAGCCAATACCTTTTAACACAAACCATCCCCGTCAGGAACACATAACCTCCCATGGTAAATCAAAGTGCAACCATAACTGATCTCAAATACCATTACCATTTACCGACCTATATAACCCTTGATTTTAACCAAGGTAGGATCTATCATTTACATATAACTTAGAGAATTTGGCATATAACTATTGCTCCTTCTAGGTTTGCAACACCACATGGAGGTGATTAGCATGATCTACCCTACTCTTAGAATATACCAGGATGTCATCAATGAATGTAAAGACAAAAATATCTAAAAACTGCCTGAAAACCCTATTCATCAAATCCATAAATCCTATCGAAGCATTAGTTAAATTGAATGACATCACCAAGAACTCAAATTGTCCATACCAAGTTTGGAAATCCATCTTAGGGGTTGTCTCCTTAGCCAAAAGATCCTTAAGTTGTCTCCTTGAGTTCCTTCAACTCAACCAGAGAAATTCTAAAAGGAGGAAAATATATTGGACGAGTGTCCAGAACCAAATAAACACCAAACTCAATCTACCTATCTGGAGGAACACCAAAAAGGCCATTCGAAAAGACCTTAAAAAACTCATTCACCACTGAAATCGTATAATAAGAAGGACCTTTCTAGTTAAAATCTTTCACTCGGACCAGATGATAGAGACACCCTTTAGAGATTAACCTCTGATCCTTACGATATGAAATAAACCTCCCCCTGTTAGCTATGGAACCACCCTTTCGCTCAATATTCGATTCACTAGGGAACCTAAAGACAACCTTATGGGTTCAACAATCTAAGGTCGTGTAACAAGAGTGTAATTGATCTATCCCCAGAATAAAATCAAAATCCACTTTATCAAGTTCAAACAAATCCACCATATTCTTCCTACTACCAATTGGTACCACACATCTATTATACACCCTTTTAGGAATCACAAAATCACCTACTGTAACACTCTATATTTTCCTAGCATAATCTAAGTGCCAATACATGAGTATTCATAAATAAAATTTTTGAAACACTTATGATTTTTAGTTTAGAGCTTGAAACTGTGTAGGAAATTTAATTATCTTTCCAACGATATAAAATTTGCCCAAATCTGATAATCGGGTAAGAAGTTACAGTGATTTTAAGCTTTAGATGTTAACCACAGTCATTTTAACCTTTAGCGCATCGCGAAGTAGGCCGATATCCCATTCGGCAAATTCCAGTGAGGTTCCGCGATCTTGGTACATTGCACCATAGGTCAACTTGACAATTGTCCATTTCTAGTGTCGAAGTACTATACCACCGCATCGCGGTGAACTTCCAGCTCCCAATCAGTAAAGGGCCGTGATTTCTCCACATCGCTCCACAGACTAGTTTCCCAGTTATCTGATTTCAATGACACGGTATGATAGCATTGCATCGTGCCATCCCAAAAAATTAAGATTTTCAGTCAGTTTCGAGTTGTAATTCCAAGGGCTTTTAAGTACTTTTCCCTTGTCCCAGGTAGCCCCAAACACGAAATTAAGTCCCTAATAACCTAATTGGGCCTTATTCAAATTAATTTTTCCCTAAAATCAAGAACATTCTCCCAAGTAGCAAAACCTTAACCTTCAAGAATCAAGGTAAAATCTCAAGAACTCTCTATCAATTCTTCCAAATTCATCATCCCAGAAATGTTAGATGTTTATCCATGGAGCCCAAGTAACCTATTTAAATCACCAAGTTATAATCTTTCAAGAAATTTTGTTTTAAATTATGATTTCGTCCATGAATCTCCATGTACTATTGATTTTATACCATGTTACCATGAAATTATCGTTATTATTCAATCTTCCTTGTTTTAATACTATTATTTATTGAATGAAACCATGATTTAATCTATTATGATGAATTCATGATATTCCTACAAATTCCATGATATTCCTATGATTTTTTTAAACCATGAACTACAAGTGTTTGATAAAATGCCTACAAGAGTGATTTATTTAATAAGAGCCTTTATGTTTTGGTCTTCAAGCTCTAGTGTCTTTTCAGTATTCTTATTTTGAGTCCTGGGGTATTGAATACCAAAAAATCATAGCTGTTTATTTAGTCTAATCTCAGTACATTAAAGAATAGTCTTGAGATTATATTAGAAGCATTGTCAGAATAGTCAGATATCAGCCATTAAACTCAGAACAGTCTAATACCTCAGTATCATTCAGTTTGAAGTATGATTTAGCACCGAGCGAGTACAGGGATAGTGGCTTCCCCGTCAGATAGGTAGAGTCATTACTAGCAGTCTCTATACTCCATGACTATGTAGCCATAGTAGGATATGATTAGTCACCCGTCAGATTAGGCTTGACTATCTCGCAGGGGTCATCCGTCAGTTCAGGCTTGACACCCTTAGTCCTTTGGTCATTATATCATTTCAGTGGATCCACACAGCCATTGTTAGTACTCGTGGCACAGTATTAACACCCTTCCAACTAGGGTTACAGGTTGGACCCCAATTAGCTCAAATTGGGGAATGTCACAGTCTCAGATATAGTCTCAGTTACAGTCTCAATTTAGTTATACAGTCTTAGTATTGTTTGATCGAAGCATACAGACTCCATGCTTTAAATTCATATCCAGTATTACATGCTTACAAATTTTACAAATTTAAGTTCAGTATTTATCAGTATTACATACAAACTCGGTATTTAAGTGTACAAATTTTACACAGTTCATATTACATGCTTGGTCATGCATCCTCAATATTTACACAGTTCATATTACATGCTTGGTCATTTAAAGTACTGATTGCATATCTTTCTTTTGTGCTATGATGTATCATATCATAAGTGCTAATGCTCAGTTCCCAGATCGAACTTAGTCCCTCAGATCATCAGCAATACAGTAGCAGTGGTTAGTCCTTATCCTTCGAGGACAGATTATATTACTTTATGACTTTATCTCAGTAGTTAGTATAGTTAGTTGGGGCCTACCCCATCAACTCATACCATCTTGTGTGAGTCAAAGACTAGCTCAGAAATTCCTACTCTTGAGTCAGTACCTGTAGTAAATAAATTCTCATATGTGTTTCCTGAAGATCTTCCCAGAGTTTCTACCGAAAGAAAAATCAACTTCGGGATAGACCTTCTCCCAGATACTCAGCCTATATCTACTCCGCCATACAGAATGGCTCTAGCTGAACTCAAAGATTTGAAAGAACAGTTAAAGGATCTCCTAGATAAGGGATTTATCAGGCCCAGCATCTCTCCGTGGGGCATACCTATTCTATTCATGCATAAGAAAGACGGTTCTCTCAGGATATGCATAGACTACCGTTAGTTGAACAAGGTCACAGTCAAAAATAAATACCTACTTCCTAGAATTGATGACTCATTTGACCAATTTCAGGGTACTAGTTACTTTTCCAAGATATACCTCAAATCAGGCTATCATCAGCTTAGAGTCGTAGAATGTGATATTCCAAAAATAGCTTTCTAAACTTGGTATGGTCACTTTAAACTTCAAGTCTTGTCCTTTGGTCTCACGAATGCCCCAGTAGCCTTCATGGACTTGATAAACCAATTGTTCAAGCAGTACTTGGACATGTTTATCATAGTCTTTATTGATGACATTCTAGTCTATTCCCGTAGCAAAAATAAGTATGTAGACCATCTCAACATAGTGCTTCAGACTCTTAGACCAGTTGTTCGCTAAATTTAGTAAGTGTGAATTCTGGTTAAGATCGGTAGCTTTCCTTGGTCATATTATTTTTGGTGATGGCATTAGAGTTGATCCTCAAAAGATCGAGGCAATGAGAAACTAGCCTAGACCCATCTCTCCATCAGACATCAGGACTTTCTTAGGTTTATATAACTATTACCATCGGTTTATTGAATGGTTTTTCTTCTATTGCATCCCCCATGTCCAGATTGACTCAGAAGAAAGCTAAGTTTCAGTGGTTAGATTCCTGCGAGAAAAGTTTTTAGGAGTTGAAGACTCAACTTACCTCAGCCCCAGTTTTGACACTATCATATGGTTCAGATGGTTTTGTTGTGTACTGTGATGCATCTAAAGTAGGTTTGGGTTGTGACCTCATGCAGAGAGGTAGGGTCATAGCCTACGCCTCCAGACAGCTTAATCCTCATGAAAAGAATTATCTGACTCATGATCTTGAGCTAGCAGCAATAGTATTCGCTTTAAAGATTTAAAGGCATTACTTGTATGGGGTGCATGTAGATGTGGTCACGGGTCACACAAGCCTTCAGTATGTGTTCTCTTAGAATGATTTATATTTGCGTTATAAAAGATGGTTAGAGTTAATGAAGGATTATGACATGAGTGTTTTGTATCATCCGGGCAAGTCCAGTGTAGTAGCTGATGCTCTCAGTAGATTGTCTATGGGTAGTGTAGCTCATGTTGAGGATGGTAAAAAGTAGTTAGCTCAGGAAGTCAATCAGCTTGCCCAACTAGATATCCACTTATTCAACTCAGCAGAGGGTAGTGTGTGGGTGCAGAGTAGATCAGAGTCATCTCTAGTTTCCTAGGTGAAGGAAAAGCAGAATAGGGATCCCAGTCTGGTTAAGATGAAAAAATCAGTCAAAGATCAGAAAGTGGAGGTTTTCTCCCAATAGGGAGATGGTGTTTTACGTTGTCTAGGTATATTGTTTATGACTGGTATAGATGATTTAAGGCAATGAACTCTTGCAGAAGTACATGGTGCGCTTTACTCTATTCATCCAAGGGGCACTAAGATGTATCACGATTTGCGAGAGATCTATTGGTGGAATGGGTTGAAGAGAGATATTGCAGAGTTTGAAACTAAGTGCTCTACATTCCAGCAAGTTAAGATTGAGAACTAGAAGCCTAGTGGTTCCATCCAGTAGTTCAATATTCCTATGTGAAAATAGGAGAAAGTGAACAAGGAGTTTGAGATAGGTTTGCCGTGTACCCGTCATCAGCATAATTCAATTTTGGTTATCGTAGACACGATGACCAAATCAGCTCATTTGTTGCCAGTCCATACCTCTTATTGAGCCGAGGACTATTCCAATCTCTATCTTAAAGAGTTGGTTCCCTTATTTATCATCTCATATATAGGAGCCCAGTTTACCTCTCATTTTTGGAAAGCATTCCAAAAGGGCCATGGTACCCAAGTCCATCTCAGTACCACCTTCCACCCGCAGATAGATAGTCAATCAGAAAGGACCATTCAGACTCTAAAAATATGTTGAGAGCATGAGTTATTGATTTCAAGGGTATTTGGGATGACCATTTACCTTTGATTGAATTTGCATACAATAACAGCTATCATTCCAGTATCCGTATGGCTCTGTTTGAGGCTCTCTAAGGTAGGAGATGTAAATATCCAATTGGTTGGTTTAAAGTAGGTGAGGCCCTAGTAGTATGGCATGACTTGGTATTTGATGCCTTAGAGAAGGTTCTATTGGTCAGAGAAAGGCTTAGGGCTTCCTAGAGCTGACAGAAATTATATGTCTATGTGAGGAGAAAGGATCTCGAGTTTGAGGTCGGTGATCTTGTGTACTTGAAAATCTCTCCCATGAAAGGATTGAAGAGATTTGGCAAGAAAGGAAAACTCAGTCCCTGATATGTCGGTCCCTTTACAATTCTCAATCGTTTCGAAAAGGTTGCTTACAAGCTTGAGTCGACTTCAGATTTACCCTCAGTACAACCAGTGTTCCATGTCTCATTGTTGAAAAATTGTATTGGTGATCCAGCTGTAGTTGTTCCCTTAGAAAGTGTAGATATTCATAACAGTCTTTCCTTTGAGAAAGTTCCCATCAAAATTCTTGATCATCAAGTTCGTAGACTAAGGAACAAAGAAGTTCCACTAGTCAAATTTCTTGGAGAAATCAGTCAGATGAGGGAGCCACTTGGGAAGTAGAAGCAGATATGCGGACCAAGTACCCTCATCTTTTCTCCGCGAATCTAGATTCAGTATACGGTACGAATCTTCTTAAGGTTTATTCTCTGTCATGCTCGG
The DNA here is from genome assembly GCF_002878395.1 of Capsicum annuum. Lineage (NCBI taxonomy): Eukaryota > Viridiplantae > Streptophyta > Magnoliopsida > Solanales > Solanaceae > Capsicum > Capsicum annuum. The sequence continues at coordinate 16,872,459 of NC_061116.1, forward strand.
TTTCAGCCGTATGTCATGTCCATGTCAGTCGTGTATTCATGAATCAGTTCAGTTATGCATTCCTTGCATCAGACATGCATATTCAGTCTATAAGCTCAGTCCATCAGTTTCTTCTATTTAACCAGTTTCATTCGGGGACGAATGATCACAAGGGGGAAATATTGTAACACCCCATATTTCCTTAGCATAATCGAAGTCCCAACACATGAGTATTTATATATAAAATTATTTAAGCACTAATTATTTTTCAATTTAGAGCCTGCCATTGCATACGAAATTCAATTAGCTTTCCAATGCTATAAAATTCACCCTAATCCAATAATCGAGTAAGAAGTTATGGCAATTTTAATCTTCAATCGTTAACCACCATCATTTTAACCTTTAGTGCATCATGGAGAAGGCCAATCTCTCATTCAGAAAATTCTAGTGAGGGTCTGCGATCCTGATGCATCGCGCCATAGGTCAACTTGACAATTGTCCATTTCCAGTGTCGAAGCACAATACCACCATGTCGCGGTGAACTTCCAGGTCCCAATCAATGAAGGGCAGTTATTTCCCCGCATCGCACCACAGAACAGTTTCCCAGTTGTCCGATTCCAGCGACACAGAGCGATAGCTCCGCATCGCTCCAGCCCAGAAAATTGGGATTTTCAGTCAGTTTTGAGTTTTAATTTCAAGGGCTTTTAAGTACTTTTCCCTTGTCCCAGTCAGCCCCAAACATGAAATTAAGTCCCTAATAATCTAATTGGGCATTATTCAATTCAATTTTTTCCCAATCAAGAACATTCTCTCAAGTAGCGAAACCCTAACCTTCAAGAATCTAGGTCAAATCTCAGGAACTCTCCATCAAACCTTCCAAATTCATCATCCTAGGTATGTTAGATGTTCACCCATGGATCCCTTTCTTCCATGGAGCCCAAGTAACCTATTTTAATCACCAAGTTACTTCTTCTTTGGCCACTTACCAGCATCCCAACAACCTTTATATTGAGTACACCCAGTTTAGACGACTTGAACTTCTTACTCTACCTTTCCCCAAACTCATCCTGTTTCCTCTGTTCAACCTCCACTTGTTGCATATGAAAAACCAACCTAGTAATATCCATGTCCTTGATTAGAAATGCAGACTTGATTTTAAGTATCAAATCCCTAGACAGTCCTGAGACAAACTTCCTCATCCTGGCCCTTATATCAGACATCATATCTAGAGCAAACCTGGACAACTGATGAATCTTCAAGGCATATTCATTGACCGACAACTTTCCTTGCCTCAAATTGACAAAATCCTTCGGTTTGGCTTCCCTCAGCTCTTGAGAAAAAAAGAGGTCAAAAAAATCATTGGATAAAGTCTCCCACAAAGATGACGCTTCAACATTACCCCTTGCCTTATCCCATTCCTTGTGCCATTGGTACGTTATATCTTTAAGTTGATAAGTAGCAAAATTCACCCCTTCCACATTCGTGGCCTGCATCACCCTAAAGATTTTCTCCATTTCATTCAAAAAACCCTAAGGATTCTCCTCCAAATTCACAACAGTAAAAGTAGGAGGATTCATCTTCTTAAATTGGCCAACCCTTGTGGCCTCAGCAGATGAAATACCATATGCACCCAACTCACCCTGAGCAGCAACCAACTGAGTAATATCATGAATCGATTATCTAAATTCTGCATTAGTCACCTTACCCTGAGGAGGACAAGTAGCAAGCGGTGGAACTCCAGAAATATCAGGGGATGAACCCCTAGACTGAGTATAGATCCCCTTGAGTAGTACATATCCCTTCAATAATGTCCCTAGTTAGGACAGAAGAGTTATCTTGCATCTCAGATCATCGAGGCATGATCTAAAAGGCAAAAAATTAGGAATTAGAAGGACCTTAGGCCTTGCAGCTTGAAAATAGAATACCAAGAAAGTAAAACATTCCTAATTTCCTTGTAGCTTCTCCATTATGAGTGTGGCGCGCTATGCACCCCTAAAAGAGACTCTACACGACACAGCTTCGTGGACTCCCAATTGACCAAGAACCTAAAACTCTGAGACCAACTTGACACGACCCGACCCTAGGCCCTATTGTAAAGGACATCCTAAGTTCAACCAGCATAGGAGACCACCCTTGATAATACCCAACCCAACCAACCAGTATGAACCCTAAGTCGGATGCATTCCAAACAAATAATAGCATAACAAATTTTATACAATTTCCAGACTTTTGGATAGGTTTATGACCGTGACCGATGTAAATGAGTCCAACCATCCGAACCCAACCAATAACCAATTACAAAACCAAAACCATAAGCCAACAACCACAACAATAACCAAGTTCCCGTCCATAACATAATATAAGAGGATACAAAATCATAAATATAGCCCAACGGTATCAGCTCCAATACCAATACCAATATTGAGGCTGACACCACTATCAATCTCATAAATTCCAACCCATTATAGTTCCATAAAGCCTCTAATCAAAAGAAAAATAGTACCTGGTTGGGACATGCCCCCAACCATAGCCAGAACTAATATCCATAAAATAACCAAAGTATGTTAAGATGACCATAATATGAAATGGAGCCTTATGGAATATGGAAGCTCACCACTTAAATCCGACCGAGCTGATTCTGAAATCTGATCACAATGTAGGAGGAGTAGAATGGACTGTTCCTGCATCGCATGGGAATACAGCTGCCCAAAGATGGGGTAGTGGGTGAATGATAACAAGTACTCAAGATAAGTATAAAATAATTCCATACAGTGAATCCAAGTAATCCAACCATATGCACACAACAATACATATATATATATATATGCAACTAAGTCGGGAAAGGGAGCCAGGTTTAACTTGAACTTTGAGATCATTAACCTGGGTATGTGCAGATTACCCGTCCTAGAACCACCCACAGGCTATATAGATTAAGTGTAACCCCCTAAACGAGCCTCAATACATGTAGCCGCATGAACCAGATGTACCATAAGAGTAGGGGATTACCGAGTACCCTTCTCTCTCCATGATACATATGCATAGTGTACTTAGAAGATCCCTGTGTACCTCATAGTATCATTTATGGTCGCTATGACCAACCCTCATGTCGGCAAACTTGAGTTTCTAGTATTCGTCTATTGGACTCGCACCTTCACGGTTAGCTATCACACCCCACTATTATTACCCAATTAAAACCATTTCCATCCAACCAAAACATTATGCCATTATTATTAACCAAGGCTATGAGTGGTGGTATCATCATACCGACTATCGCTTGCAAGTAATGTACTTATCCAACCTTTTTCTGTAAAGAGATTCCTATGTACCCATAGATTACATTATCAAGTTAACTTGGGAGAGTCCCGTGTACCCCACAAGTGTTCCATTATTAAGTTTTCTTAGGAGAATCCCATGTACCCCACAAGGACGTTTAGTTAACCATAACACTGACCACTAAACCTTACTATTTTAACCATTTAAACCATTTAGGGTTTCATTACCAAACCATACCACGCAATAGTTCCATTAAAAGTTTAATAATATAGTAAAAGCATTCTCATAGGTATTTTATCAAACATGTTGGTGGCATAGTGTTTCCAAAACTAAATCTAATTACCAATTAACCATTCCCATGCAACCAATTGCCCAAGCCACCATTAAAGCATGTAAAAATATAATTAAAACATGGGAAAACCATAACCAAGCATTTAATACCAAAATCAACATATATTTGAAAACCCCAAAACCATACAATAATATGCCATGAAAACATTGTATAAAACATGCCTTTAGTTAGAACTAACATTGAGGGAGAAGTACCTTTCCTTATATTTACTAAGATGATGGAGAGAAATCACCCAAACAAGCATCAAATTAATCCTCTAGATTAAACCATAGCCTTCCTTTACCCAAGAGCCTTAGAGAGAATTAGAAAGTGTTTCTAAGTGTTTTAGATTAGAATAATAAAGTAAATATTGTCCCAAGTGTGATATAAGTCGTGGGGCCTTAGGAAGTTAAGAGGGGAAATGTCCAGATTACCCTTAACTTAACTGCTTAAAATTCCCTTCAGGTGGGTATGACTCCACCATACCCGTCGTACCCTCTAATACGAGTGGTACCCATCACTCATACCCTAGGTCTCTCCCTTGGACCCAACACTAGTCAACATACGACCATGCAAGCCAACTCATATCAAAGGATATGACTAGTACCCTTAACCTGTACCCATAATAGAACTAAGAGGAGTTGACACTATCCAATATTCGAGTTTGACAATACGAATCGTACCTTATCTCACGACCCATGGTGAGCCATTAGTACTCAAATCTAAGTTATTTTACTAAGTTTCAGATTAAGTGAAGGAAAAACTCAAACCATAGGACCCGTCACCTACCATATGAATTGTACCTACCCAAGTCATACACATTCTAGAAATTAATCCAACCCACCAAGCAACACTGGTTAGCATACGATCTGAGCATACCAATCATACCCTATTATACGATTGGTACACTAAGTCGTATAGTATTCAATGAGTCCAAAACCCAGGGTGCTTCAGTCTCCCCCACTAAGATCATTCGTCCCCAAATGACAGACAAGGTGGTACAAACATGACTTACACCTCTAAGATACCTCTGCTCTTACCTTTAACAAAGATGCAAAGAAATCAACCTTTTCTTAATCAAATTCAGAAAACAAGAATGTCATAAAGAACACATACCATCCGTAAAAATATCTGGATCCGAAAACAAATGCGGATACTTGGACTTTATGTCTTCTTTTGCTTCCCATTTAGCCTCCTCCACCTTGTAGTTCCGCCATAGAACCTTAATCAAGGCCACATCTTTGGTCCATAACCAACGAAACTACCGATCCGATATCTCAACGGGACCACTTCATAAGACAGAGAATCCAAGATACCCAAACCTTCCAAAGGAACCACCAAAGAAAGATCACCAAGACACTTCCTCAATATAGAGATATAAAATACCAGATGAATGGAGCTCAAACTAGAAGGCAACTCTAATTCATACTCCACATTACCAACCCTTGTCAAAACCACATAAGGACCAATATACTGGGTACTGAGTTTACCCTTTTTCCCTAACCGCATTACTTTCTTAATGGGAGACACTCTTAGGAACACCCTATCCCTAACCTTAAACTCGAAGTCTCTACGTCTTACATCTGTATAGGACTTTAAGTGACTTTGGGTAGCCTTAAGCCTATCCAAAATCACCTTCAATTTTTTCATAACCTGATAAACCAAATTCTAACCAAACATATATGCCTTACCAACCTTGAACCACCCCATAGGAGATCTATACAGCCTACCATATAATGTCTCGAAAAGGGCCATTCTAATTCTAGAATAGTAACTATTATTGAAAGCAAACTCTACAAGAGGTAGATGCTCAACCCAGCTGCCACCATAGTCAATCACACATGCCCAAAGCATATCCTCCAATCTCTAAATAGTCCTTTCTGCTTGCCCATCTATCTGTGGAAGAAAAGCAGTACTCAAACTCACTTTAGTCCCTAATCCTTTCTGAAAAGACCGCCAGAAGTGAGATGAAAATTGCATACCACAATTAGAGATAATTAAAACAGGCACCCCATGCAGCTATACAATCTCATGAAGATAATAACCTCACATAATTCTCAGTTAAAAAGTTCATCCTCACTGGCATGAAGTGAGCTGACTTTGTCATCCTATCCATAATGACCCAAATCAAATAAAATTAATTTTAAGACCAAGGAAGATCGGTAACAAAATCCATGTTGACCACTTCCCATTTCCATTTTGGCAATTTAATTTCCTAATACAACCCACCAAGTCTCATGTGCTCAACCTTTACTTGTTGGCATACCATGCACTTGGCTACAAAATTAGCCACATCCCTCGTCATACACTCCACCAATACATTTCTTTAAGGTCATGAAATATTTTAGTTAAACTAGGATGAACAACATAGCACGATTCATGCACCTCGGCCAATATCCTTGCACGTAACCCATCTATATCAGGAACACATAACCTTTCTTGGTACCTCAAGGTACCATCACCATGATGTTATGGCTTTTGACATAATATTTTATGCCTTTTTCTTAGGAGAATTATGTGTTTTCAAGCAATGATTGTTGTATTTAACATGGTGTTTTAGTGTTTTTAGGACAAAATAAAGAAAACATGATCAGCGATGGCCCATCAACCTTGCGATGAACCATCAGCCAAAACCGTCGCCAGGAAATAGAATGCAGGACCACTGGAAGACATGCGATGTTCCAGGCGATGGACCATCGGTATTGCGATGTACCAACAACCTAAACCATTACCAGAAATAGAAGGCAAGACCACTGGAGGTTATGTGATGGACCAGGCGACGTACCATTGGTATTGCGATGAAACGTCGCCCTATGCGTCGCCCAGAAGTAGAACATAGGCTTACTATATCTCCATCAATGGTCTAGGCAATGGACCACCACCTCAGTGATGAACCGTCACTCGACCCATCGAGCATGAAGCGGCAACTCTGAGTTTGAATTTTAAAATTCCAGTTCTGGAAACATATAAATATCAAGTATTAAGGTTTATTCCACATCTTTTGACATTAGTTTCATACTTTCTTCTCTATTGAGAGCTGTGTAACACTTTTTCTTGAGATTGGAAGCTTGAAATTAAGATCTGATTGTTATTCTCAATTTGTTTTCATTGAAGATTGAGAAGAATAATATTGTAACATTTGTAAGTACTCTCTTGAATTTATTTATGAGCATTAATATATCTTTGATATATTATATAGAGATGAGCAGCTAAACTCCCATAACTAGGGTTATGGGAGCCTTGATGTAGAGAACTATTTGGGGTTGTGAATCCATTTGATTTCTATCATCTATCTAAATTGTATGAATCTCTCTTCATTTTAATGATATCTCTTGGTTGCAAACTTGAGGAGTGAGCCCATGAACCCCACTTGTCTGACAAGAAATTGGATGTTGGGAAAAGAGGCGATTCACATGAAATCCATAGGTTTACCCTTTGGGTCACGGGTTGATGCCCTAACGGGATCAACCCTCATGAGAGTTATATTGAGTGATACATGGATCCTTTAGGTTCAAATGAAGAAAAAGGTAAAACACCCATTAGGTTGAGAAACAAGTGGGTAATTCTTAGAACTCAATAATTCTTGCAATTGAAAGTATAAGTTAGAATTCAAGCACAAGTTCACTACACTAACTGTTTGAACATCTTGGTGAGCATAACTATAGTTAACTTATTTTCATTGAAATTACAATTACATTAACTCTCATTAGATGAACCGTTGTGTGATACAAGAACAAAAAAGTATTATTAACACATCCAAACCCCCTTTTAATCAGGAACCTTAGATCAACGGTCTTATAACAGTTAGAATACTTAGTGAACACAGTATTCTCTGTGGGATTCGACACCCAACCCAGTTTGATTCTATATTTTACAGCGACCGCTTACTCTCTCGTAAGAGAGGTGTAATTTGGGCGCATCATACCACTAACCTCAAATACCATCACCTTTTGCCCACGTATATCTCCATTAATTTTTGTCAAGATAGGGTCTAGCAATTGTTTTTCCTTGATATCCGCACTAAGAGATGACTGCACTACTTCCTGAACCATCACACCACTATCCCTAGAGTCTAGAAGATGGACCCCAAGAATATCCAAGTGGTGAATATCCTTCACTAACTCCCACTTCTCTTTTCCAGATGAGATAAAATTTTCATGGATAACCTGCTAAGAGCATCAGCAACCATGTTAGCTTTACCTGAATGGTAGTGAAGTCTCATATCATAGTCCTTAAGAAATTTCAACCATTTCCTCTGCTTGAGATTTAGCTCTTTCTGAGTTAACACATATAGTAGACTCTTATGATCAGAAAAGAAGCCCATAAGAACTCTATATAAATAATGACGCCATATTTTCAAATCAAAAACCACCACCAAAAGCTCTAAATCATGAGTACGATAATTTCTCTCATGTACCTTCAACTACCTGGAAGCATAGGATATCACCTTTTCATGCTACATCAAAACACAACTATGTCCCACCCGAGATGTATCTCAATAAACTACAAGTCCCTTAGTTTCTTCAGGCAAAGTCAAAATCGGAGCCAAAGTTAGCTTATCCTTAAGCTTCTCAAAACTCCCCTCACAAGCATCCGACTAAGAAAACTTTGCTTTATTCTGAGTCAACTTAGTCAATGGGGTAGCTATCGTCGAGAAACTTTATCATCGAGAAACTTTCCACAAACTGCCTATAACACCCAACCAAACCCAAGAAACTCTGAATGTTGATTGGAGTCGTGGGTTTAGGCCACCTTTTAACCTTAACCACCTTTTTTGGATCCAACATGATCCCTTCACTAGAAATAATATGACTGAGAAAAGTTACAACGTTCAACAAAAACTCACTCTTTGAGAATTTGGCATACAACTACTACTCCTTCAAGGTCTGCAATACCACTCGGAGGTGATTAGCACGATCCACCTCACTTTTAGAATACACCAGGATATTATCAATGAACACAGTGACAAAAAGATTTAGAAACTTCCTGAAAACCCTATTCACCAAATCCATAAACACTATCGGGGCATTAGTCAAATCAAATAACATCACCAAAAACTCAAAGTGCTTATACTAAGTTCAAAAAGTAGTCTTACAGATAGCCACCTACCTAATTATAAGCTGATGATACCCTGATCTAAGATCAATCTTGGAAAAGAATTTGGCACCTTCCAATTGATCAAACAAGACATCTATCCTTAAGAGAGGATGCATGTTCTTAACCGTCACCTTATTCAACTGCATATAGTCAATGCACATACGAAGGGAACCATTATTCTTATGCATGAATAAAACTGGTATACCCTACAGGGATACACTAGGATATATAAAACCCTTATCCAAAAGATCCTTAAGTTGCTCTTTGAGTTTCCTCAACTCAGGCGGAGCCATTCTATAAAGAGGTATAGATAATGGACGAGTGTCCTGAACCAAATCAATACTAAACCCAATCTCCCTATCTGGAGGAACACCACGAAGGCCATCCGAAAAAGCCTCAGGAAACTCATTCACCACTGGAATAGAATGAAAAAAAGGACCTTCCGAGTTAGAATCTTTAACCCAGACCAGATGATATCGACACCCTTTAGAGATTAACCTCTGAGCCTTAAGATACAAAATAAACCTCCCCTTAGGAGCTAGGGAACCACCCTCTCACTCAATAATTGGTTCACTGAAGAACTTAAAGATAACCTTATAGGTTCGACAATCTAAAGATGCATAAAAAGAGTGTAACCAATCCATCCCCAGAATGACATAAAAATCCACCATATCAAGTTTAAACAAATCCACCAAAGTCTGCCTACTACCAATATATAACACACATCCCCTATAGGCCTTTTTAGGAATCACAAAATCACCTATTAAAGTAGAAATAGAAAATAGATGAGAAACAACCTCGGGATCAAAACCAAAATACACAGCCATATATAGAGACATATAAGAAAGAGAGGTCCCCGGATTAAGCAAGCAATACACGCCATGATAAAAGAGTTGTAAAGTACCAGTCATGACATCAGGCGACATCTTAAATTCTTATCGACTAGCAAGAGCATATAACCTATTCCGACATGTTTTCATACAAGGAGTAGAAACTGATACAGATGCAACACCTTTTGGTGCAGGAGTAGAAGATAAAGCAATCGGAGCCTGACTCGCTTTTGAAGAAACTTTATCAATCGTATAGTTTATAAGCATATGGCTTGGCTAACCATATTTGGAACATCTGTCCCTTCCTTCATCACAGAAACCTCTATGCAACCTAACACAAAACCAAAAAGGAGGGCATGATGAGGCCGACTGAGCCTGACTTGCCTAAGACCTGTCACCCAACTATTTTTGGTAAGAAGCACTAGCTATGCAGAAAGAACCAAAAATATTCATTTCTTCTTTGGCAACTTACGACCATCCCCACCACCTTGCTATTGAGTACTACCCTGTTTGGATGACCTGAACTTCTTAACCTACCTTTCCCCAAATCACCTATTTTCTTTCTCCACCATTTACATATGAATAACCAATCTACAAATAACTACGTCCTTGATAAAAAATGTAGTCTTGCTTTTAAGGATCAAATCCCGAGATAGTCTTGAGGCAAACTACCTCATCCTGGCCCTCATATAAGACATTATATCAAAAGCATATGTTGACAACTAATGAAACTTCAAGACATATTCCTTGATAGACATAAACCCTAAGTTAGAGACCACCCCCGATACCCAATCCAACCAACCATCATAAACCCTAAGTTGGATAAATTCCGAACATATAACAAGATACCATATTTTATATAATTTCTAGACTTAAGGATAGGTCTATGACTATGATAGACCTAAATGAGTCCAAACATCCGAACCCAACCAATAACCAATTACCAAACAAAAACCATAAGCCAAAAACTACAACAACAACTACGTTCCTATCCATAACATAATATAAGAGGATGGAATAATCATAAATTTAGTCCAACGATATCAAACTCAATACCAATGCCAATACTAATAATGACACCAATACCGATCCCATCCATTCCAACCCATAGTAGTTCTACAAAGCCTCTAACCATAAAAAAAAATAATTGGTTGGGACATGCCCTCAACCATAGTCAAAACTAATATCCATAAAATAATCAAAGTATGTAAAGATGTCCATGATATGAAATAGATCCTTCCAAAATATGGAAGCTCACTACTTCAATTTGACCGAGCTGATCTCAAAATCCAATCACTATATAAGAGGAGTAGAAAGTTCGATTCCTATATCGCATGGGGATACAGCCGCCCGAAGATGGGTTAGCGGGTGAATGCTAGAAAGTACTCAAGATAAGTTTAAAATAATTCCATCTAGTGAAACTAAGTAAACCAACTATAAACCTAGAAAGGGAGCCGAGTTTAACATGAACTTTGAAATCATTAACTAGCTTAACCATCCAAGAACAACCCACGGGCTATATGGGTCCAGTGTAACACCCTTAACATGCCCCAATACGTGTATCCCCATGAATTAGAGATACCATAAGAGTAGGGGATTCCCAAGTACCCTTCTCTCTACATGATATATATATATATAGTGTACTTAAAGGATACCCGTGTACCTCATAGCATCATATGTGTTCGCTGTAACCAACCCTTATGTCAGCAAACATGAGTTTCTTATGTCTATCCACTGGACTTGCACCTTCACAATTAGCTATCATACCCCGCCGTTATTGCCCAATTAAATCCATTTCTATCCAACCAAACCATTATGCCATTATTATTAACCAAAGCTATGAGTAATGCTATCGTCATACCAATTATCGATTGCAAGCAATGTCCTTAGCCAATCTTTTTATGTAAAGGGATTCTCATGTACCCATAGATTACATTATCATTAGCCAATCTTTTTATGTAAAGGAATTTCCATGTACCCATAGATTACATTATCAAGTTAACTTGGGGGAATCCCATATACCCCATAAGTGTTCTATTATTAAGTTTGCTTAGAGGAATCCCATCTACCCCACAAGTTGTTCATTAATATGTTTACTCTAGGGTTTTCCTTATACCCTATAAGGAAGTTTAGTAAACCATACCCATGACCACTAAACCTTACCATTATAACCATTCCAAACTACGTAACTCATTTATACTATTTCAGGTTCCATTACCAAACCATACCATGCAATAATTCCATTAAAAGTTCAATGATATAGCAAAAGCATTCTCATAGGAATTTTATCAAACATGTTGGGGGCATAAGTATCTTGCCTTATATTTACTAAGATAATGGAGAAATTACCCAAATATGCCCTAAATTAATCCTCTAGATAAAACCCTATCCTTCTTTTACCTAAGAGCCTTAGAGAAAATTAGAAAGAGTTTCTAAGTGTTTTAGATTAGAATAATAGGGTAAAGGATGTCCCAAGTGTGATATAAGTCATGGGGCCTTAAGAAGTTTAGAGGAGAAATATCCAGGTTACCCCCAACTTAACTGCTTAAAATTGTCGTCAGGTGGGTACGACTCCACCATACCAGTAATACCCTTCAATATGAGAGGTACCATCACTAGTACCCTAGGCCTCTCCCTTGGAACCAACACTGGTCAACATACGACTATGCAAGCCGACCCATATCCAAGGATATAACTAGTACCCTTAATCCATACCCATAATAGAAATAAGAGGAGTTAATATTGTCCATCATTTAAGTTGGAAAATACAACTCATACCCTATATTATGACCCATGGTAAGCGACTCATACTTAGATCTAAGTTACTTTACTAAGTTTAAGATTAAGTGAAAGAGAATCCCAAACCATACAACCCATCACCCACCATATGACTCATACCTACCCAAGCTATACCCATTACAAAACCAATCCTTCCCACTAACCAATATTGGTTAGTATACAATTCAAGCATACCAATTGTACCCTATCATACGACTAGTATCTTCAGTCGCATAGTATCTAGTGATTATAAACCCAAGAAATTTTTTAAGGTTCTAAAATACAGGGTGTTTCACGGGAAGAGTCTCATGAAATTAGAAGTTCAATAAAGTAGTATTCAAGGCAAAATATTGAACTTGTAGTGACACACAGAGTCATGAAAGGATAGAGTCGCCAAGCTGCTCAGGTAGCGCAGCCCGATAAAGAATGAATTCAGCTAGGATATCACCACTGCACACTCTTTCACCTGATGATGAGGAAGAGGAAGAGGAGACAGAGTCTGAGGCTACACTATAAGTTGCTCAGTCCCTCAGTCTAAGAAAGGGTCAAGATTTTTCTGAGGAGATTGAGCAGAAGCAGTCATTAGTGGAACCCCAGTCTGAGAACGGTAATACCACTCATACATAGTAGAAATATGTACCTCGGTCTAAGAAGGGTGCATAATAATCCTCCCATGATGCACATCCATAGCGTACATACGCACCTACTACAGATGTACCTCCCAAAGAGGGACATCTGAGGTGGTGTGTGGTTGGGATATAGGAAATATATGATATTGACAGTCATGTTTAGAAGCTTGCCAGGCCAATGATATGTATCTATGAGGAGATTTGGATCGACTTATCAAGGTTAGAGTGTTTACCATAGCTTCAGGTAATATTTCACAGATACTAGTTGCAGTGGACGACTAAGCCACTTGATACTTACAGCACAGCTATGGTATGGTAGTTTAATACTTTTTACAGAGCCACCATAGTCCTTATCATGCACCACCATCTAGGTTTTATAAGATTTACTTGACAGCCACAACTTGATCATACACTAGTCAAAGGGGCCAAAGTTGATATCAGAGAGGAGCCTATCCGCAGAGTTATATTCTGCCCAGATTACATCATTCCTGCATCTATAGTTGAGTATGAACATAGATTGAGGACTACATGAGATAATCATATTATGTGGGATATTGAACACAGAGCCGAGAGGGTTAAGATTGCTAGGTGGATAGCTAGCTACATTTTACCACCAAGTGATGAGGCACCATGAATTAAGGAGCCAGCTGTAATCAAGAAGGGCATATTGATGTTGGAGACCAAATTTTAGTGGTTGATAATTAGATATCGCCTACTACCCACTGATTCAGATAATACATTAACATGGAAGAGAGTTGCACTAGTTGCCTTCATGATGGCTAGTTATGATATTAATTTTGCTGCCATCCTCGGGTATTAGCTACATGATCGAGCCTTTAGTGAGCTGACTAATTTTTCATTTCCTTGTATAATACAGAGGCTATGCAATAAGGCTGATGTGCTGGAGTTACCAGGTATTGATAAGAGGATATCTACGACCGACACTATACAAACGAGGACCATGAAGGGTTTGGCACGTCCAAGAACATCTAGGAGATCTAGATAGTAGGCATCAGTACTATAAGCCTAGTATGAAGGGCTGATAATTTTCACAGAGCCTGATGAGGCATATGTAGATGATGTGGGCATTGGTGTAGAATGGGAGATAGGGGAGAAAAGTGATGCTCCAAACTCAAGTACAAAGGGTGAGGGGACATAAGCTACTTATTCTATCTTGTCTTTGAACTTAGAGCTTATTGGTACATCTACAGAGCCTTCTCGTACATCCGCTACAACTCCTATGGCAGGTATAATTACTGTATTCAGTGAGTATTTACAGAGCCTAATGGAGAGCCATAGAGCTACTACCGCTTGGTTGAAGATTGTAGAGACTGAGATAACTACCCTCATTGGTCAAATACGATCAAGGGTTAGTACTAGATTTGAGTAGGCCAAGGCTACATGAAAGGTTTCTTAAAGCGTCGCACTATCAGAGTTACATGCTAATTTTCAGACACGTATTGATGAGATAGAAAGATGGATTACATCTCAATATACAGAGATAAGTAAACTAGATCTGGTTCAGATGTGAGAGGATTTTGATATCCTACAAGCAGATTTATGCACTCTTACAGAGAGTCGTATAGCAACTACTCCCTTAATCTTACCCCCGTAGTACAGATATCACCTTTGCGTGCTCTGAGATAGTTTGATTTTTTTGTGAAGGATGAGAAGGAGGTCCCTACAGTAGGGACCAAAAGAGGTCACTTACACGATTTGCAGGATCCTATTATAACAAAAGAGGAGGCCTTTAAAAAGTCCAAACATGATTCTTTAGAGACTAAATTCGTGGATAGAAAGAGGCGCGATGCTATAGCAGCGGATGCAACATCCAGTAGTGTACCACTACCACCACTGCCTCCACCATCTCATATGCCCCCATTTGGGCATGCTTCTAAATTGGGCATATAGAGCATCCTAGGTACATTCTCACTTCCCTATGTTTTATTTTATTTTAACGCATTAAGGACAGGGCATAGTTTTTAGTTTGGGGTGGGAATATCATACCGCCGCTGGTTATTGTTATCATTCTTCTTTTTCTATCGGATACGGTATGGTTGTAGAACCCATATGTCTAGGTTAATCATGTGTCATACTATGTTTTTCTTCATATTGTGTTGTTTTTGTGTAATTAGGAAATTTTGAGCATTTAGGGCAGTAGTCATATTTTGAATAATTTTTTATACCCCTCTAAAATTTTGAGTTTTTAGAACTGTGTTGATGTAAATATTTGTGAACTTTGTAGATATTGTTATGGAAATACTATTAGGGATATTATAACCATTTGTTGATAGTTCCATAAACTGGATAGGTAGTAGTTAGTAATAATGACTCTATGCTATGTGTGTGTGAGATACTACCTCCCTTTGTATGTCTAATTTAGAACTTGTCTGGTTAGTCTTGCCTAGGTTGAAGGATAGTTAGCTAGAGGAAGGATCATAGGTCGTTTTTTATATAAGTTCACTTTTAGGCTAAATGACCTTCCAAGTGTGAATTGTATCCTTTGATCCCTATTTTGGTCCTTAAGGCCTATTTTTCTTGTTTTCACCATACACTTTCCCATTTATAATATAATTTACCTATTTTTGCTATGTTTCTCCTTGGACAGTATGTACCTTAACACCGGCAAAATACCTAAGTTGAGGGTGGCTATCATAGGGGTACAAGTGTAAAATAGGCATGAAGAAAGGAAAATTAAGAAAAAGTTAGTAGGGCTTGGTTTGGGTGAAAAAAATAAAATATATAATAATAAAGGACTACATCGACTTGAATGTCTAATAAATGAGTAAAAGGAAGAAATAAGGGTGGAATGAAAAAATTGGAAATTAAGTGAGATCCCAAAGTTAGTGTCAAGGAGCTTTAGTCACTTTAAATGTCCATATATATCATACCAACCCCTCAAGCCTGCATTACAAGAAGAGAAAATTCCTATAGTGATCCTGACTTGACTATATGAATGCTAAGGTAAAGAAAATAAGGGAAGCCTGTGGTATTTGACATGCGTTGATTGGAACATCTTTGTTAAGCGTGAGTGTCTCTTGACCATCCCCACATTGACATGCTTTATTTCATATATGAGTGAGAAGGACATCCTTGTTGTGAGGGTACTTAAGTCATATTACTAGCTATTTACTTGTTTCACGTAGTGTTACTTGTACATGTGAGTGGTTATCTATTGCTAATATAATTGCCATATCTTGATGTTATTGGGTCACATTGTTGTGCTTCATGTTCAAACATAATTCGCATTTTGTTTTGTTGTGTTTTTGTTGCCTGAGGACATGCAAACATTCTAAGTTAGGGGTGTTGATGTTCTATAGAAATATAGCACTTTCGACAAATAAAGGAAAATATGCAAGTTTTTAGGCCTTTTTGTTAGATTTAATCAATTTTTGGTATTCTGGCATAAAATGAGGTTTTGGATGATAAGTTCGTGAAAATGGTGAAAAGGATGTTTTTGGTTACTTTTGGAGGGATTATGCATATGCGGGATATTTCTAGCTTGATCATGATCAATGCATTTTCGAGAGTTGAAGAAGAGCTGAAAAACTGACTCTCAGCACCTACCAAGTCAACATGTGGCCTCAAATTGGACCTATGGACCGCATCTACACTAAGCGGGTGCCAAAAAGTAAAAATTCCAACAGCTGGACAGTGTAGGATTTTTCATCCTGCTACTTGTACCCTGTGCCTGGGCTGCAGGTAGTACCTGCACCCTGCCAGACCGCTTGTACAAGGAGCAGGTGACCACCGTTCTTATTTTCTCCTATTTTGTTCGGGCTTAGTTTTTAGGGTTTTCTCTTGTACTATAAATACCCCTTATGTACTTTTTAGTAGAGGCCACACACTTTTAACACTCAAAAACATATTTTGATTTCAAAATCCATCTTTTATCTTAGGATTTCCTTATATTGACTTTGATTAATTATTCAGTTTACAGTTGTGGATTTTCATTCATCTTATTATTGTGATTTCATCTTTGCCTTCAAATATGAATGTTATTGATTTTTTCAAATTATGAGTGGCTAAAACCCATAGCTAGGGTTCTGAAAACCTTGGA
Organism: Capsicum annuum; assembly: GCF_002878395.1. Classification (NCBI taxonomy): domain Eukaryota; kingdom Viridiplantae; phylum Streptophyta; class Magnoliopsida; order Solanales; family Solanaceae; genus Capsicum; species Capsicum annuum. The sequence goes on from NC_061116.1 coordinate 16,889,436, forward strand.
AAATTGACAAAGTAGGGAAAGTGTGATTGTTGATCTAAACCAATACCAATGGCATGCATTACTTTATCTTCATTATGATTTATTTCATAATGGGTGCACACATTAGGATCCCGTCTAGATATTGCTACGTACTCCAAAAGCGGAATAGTCACTGGGAAAAGATAAAGACAATAGTAATCTGGGAGTTAGTTGCTGGTCCGTTGATGCACGACGGAATATAGTGAATGGCCGTTTTCTTTTATCAAATATCTTTAGACTCGAAAGGTAATAGTTAACTAGGATAATTATAAGGGTTAGGAACGTGCCACCCTGAGACTCAAAAGGTAAAGGTGAAATATCCCGACTAGTCCAAAAGACTATAGAGGGAACATAGCTTATCGGTTTTGTATGCAAGGTATTGGGTTGGTTCAACAACACACGATAAGCCTACAGAGTTGAGACACTTCAGGGAACACAATCCAAGAAATCACTTATGATTGATTCTCAACTAGGTTAATGTTTTTCTTTGCTCGAGACTCCTACAAACAAATCCCCCCATTTACTTTTCCTATTTTTACCCATAAACTTCAATAACTGAAATTTACAAGACAAGTGTTCTCTTGGGATTCAACCCTATAAAAAACCGAGAGTACACCCTAGATGTCATACTGTGCTTACGTTCATAAGTGACCACAAGCTAATCCATGATACTGGTACCTGCTGTGAGCACTGGGTAAAATCTGATAACAAAAGATCATATGAAGAGTTTAACTGAAAAATGCCATAAGGTTTTAAATCATAGTTCTGATAATGTCTGTAAAACAATACTGATAATACTGATAATGACTGATAATAACAACTAAAAACTGACTGACTATCTGCACTAGTCTGAAACCCTCTAAATTGTCTGACTGAGGAATTTATGGGACAAGCCCCCAACTAAATCTGGCTGACTAAATGACTGAACTACTAACACAACTGAATATAAGATAACTCATCCTCGAAAGATGAGGACTTACCACGAATGTTGCTACTGATGCCCTGGAAAGGCTAAGTACGATCAGGAATTCGAGCATCCAAACCTATGATATAAGACATCATAGGGCAAAAAACGAGTATTCGATCGGTACTTTGAATGTACTAGTATGATAAATGGGGTTAGGCTGATATACATGGGTTTCATATGCATGAGTAACAACTGACTAAATGTGTAGCATGAGCTACTGAGTAAGAATACATGTAAATTGTAAGGACTGAGAATGCATGACCAAGAAAAAAACAAGTTCTGAAATAGCTGTTAAACTAAAATACTAAAACTAGTAACATAATAACTGATAAATTATATGCTATGGTCAAGAAAAATTGAACTAAATTATGAACCGAGTAATAAAACTGAAACTGTGGGAGGTATCATCTAACCAACATACCACAGTCTGAACTGATCGGGGTCCAACCTGTGACCCCAGTTGAAAGGGTGCTAGTACCATGACACAGGTACTAATAATGGCAATGGAGCCAGTCCTAATCTAGCAAGTGACCCCTGAGATCAGTCCTAAACTGGCAGGTGATCCCTAGGAGTGTCAGTCCTAAACTGGCGGGTGACATCTCATAACCTAAACTGGCTACGTAGTTTTGGAACTTAGGGATTGCTTCTAAGGACCCAATCCAAAATAGTACGTGAGCCCCTATCCCTAGGTTTGCTCAGTGCTAAATCATATTCCCAACTGAATGACACTGATTACTGGACTTAAAATACTTAACTGGACAAGTAACTGATCATGAAGGCTAACTGAGTGGTAATGCTCATGATTTATCTGAAATAATTCTAAAGCTACTGAAGCTAAGTAAACAACTAAATTTCGGGTATTCATAACCTCTAGGACTCGATAGCAATAACAATAGGACCACATGAAAGCTTTGAAATCATGGAAGGAAATCATTGTTCACAATTATTCACTTAAGCATCTCATCAAACACATGGGGACTAAGACTTTAACATGGGGATGCTTTTTAAACATAAAAAGATAGCACAATCACATGACCAAATCATAAACTGAGGATTTTATTCTTAATTCGTATAAACGTGACATGGAAGTCACAATATTTAAAACATACTATAATGCATTCCATGTGAAATCAATTGAAAACATAACTTGAAAATCAAATTACCAAGATATAGCTAAATATACTTCAACTTTCAAAGTGTAAGGACTCTTTCTATCAAAAAGCTCTTGGAAATATAATAAGGAGTCAACATTCAAACCCCAACCATTTAGACATTTCATCAAACACTTGAAATTCGAAGACTTGAGCATGAGAATAGTCAAAAAATGAGACGCTAACATAATTAAGCTACTACAAATCATGGATTTAGGGATTTAACATGCGAATAGCACTATTCAAACATGTAAGGTTTAATTTCAACAACAATTACTTGTAAATATCATGTAAAATCAAAATTCATGGGTGTACATAGATAAAGTTCATAATAACATGTAAAGATCATTCTTCTAAACATTAAATTTAGGTTCTTGGACTCCATGGGTGGAAAGGGCCCATGGATAAACATCTAACATACCTTGCTTGAAGAATTCGAGTAGTTTTTGGTGGGTTTCTTGAGAATTGACCATGGGGCTTGAAGAGTTAGGGTTTTTTCTTGAGAGGAAATGTTTTCTCAATTGGGGGAAATTTTGAGAATACAATAGTAACTTATGATTTTAGGACCATAAATCTCGTGTCTTAGATCAGTTGGGTGAAAGGAAACGACTGAAATGCCCCTAGAAAAATGTAATTGAAAGTTGGAAACCTCAGGGGTGAAATGAAATGAGCGTCACACACTCTGGAGCACCGAAATGGAGCATGTGCCATAATCTACATCACATGCTCACTCAGGGGTGAAATGGAGCATGCTTCTCATGCTAATCGCCCGCAGCTACTACCTCTCTCATGAAAATGGCTATAACTTTTCGCTCGGGTATCGGATTAAGGAAAAATTTGTATCATTGAAAAGTTGACTCAATTATCTACAATTTAGTTGGTCTTGAGCTGCAAAATTCTACATCTATACAAAGTTGTACACATTTAAAATAAACCTTTGTCGAATCAAATACCATACTTTGGATAAATCAAAGGATCTTAGCTCAACTTTGTTCTAAAATGATTCTTATGAACATTTTTTGCCTAGAAAATACTTCACACACTAGGATAAATATCATGACATGTCCATTCAAAATAAATTCATGAAATTAGAGTCAACACACATAAGAATAACGCTTCAAAGTCTAGCCCAAAAATACGGGGTGTTACAATCTCCAACTTTAGTTGGGTTACTATATTTTGACAGCGGTCGTATCATCACCTAAAAGAAGGTGTTTATTAGATGTCTTAATTCACATGATCCATAAATACACCTTGCGACCCATAGGGCGAGTCATAGTTAAAGTTGATAGCTCAGACTCAGGAAAACTTTAAGTACGAAAAACCTGAGGCATTACATATTCCTTTAGAGAATGTGGATATAAAAGAAGAAGTCCAAGTTGAGATCATTGATCATCATATTTGTGGGTTAAGGAACAGAGAGGTTTCCCTTGTTAAGGCTGTATGGTGAAATCAGTCCGTTGAGGGAGCTACTTGGGAAGCAGAAGCAGATGTGCGACCCAAGTATCCTCATCTTTTCTCCAAGAATTCATACTCAGCTTGAGGTAATGGTTTCTCTTAAATTGACTTGTTTATTCTCTATTTCAGCTATATAGCCATCCTTATACCATTACATGCATTCATGAAATTTAGTTCAGTCCATGTATCATGTCTCAAACTCAGTTAATTTAATCATGCTTTAGTTTATAAGTATTTAGTATGCGATCTCAATCTTCCTTATTATTCTCAGTTTAACCAGTTTTATTTAAGGACGAATGATCCTAAGAAGAAGATATTATGATACCCCGTAAGATCTTGAGCTCATTTCAGCTCTTAGATTCTTGTTTAAGGGGTTTAATGTATGAAATTTTTTCTAAGTATAAAGAACTTAGTCATTTTCAAGACCCCTAAACTTTGAGAAAACTATTTTTGGCCTTCCTAAATTCGGGACACTAATCTTTGAGTTGAAATATGTTTAGGGATGATAAAGGGGTGTCCCAGAAGAATTTCAGAATTTTCAAAAGGGGTTTGGAGCAATTTTGGACCACGGAGGCAACAAGCCTCGACGATAGGGCCACACTACGGAAGCTATTGCAGGGGTCGCGGATTCTGCTTTTTTGTGTTTTAACTGAATAATCAAGGTGTACTTTGGTTTTTACTCCTTACCCCTAAACATCCAATACACGTTTATAGTACCAAAAAGGGCATTATTTTCCCATTCTCCATCAGATAACTCACGTAAACCTTTCTCATCTCTCAAGAACAAGAGATTCGAGCTTTCTTCCCCATGAATTCAAGGATTCGAGTTCAAATTTCAAACCTTTTTTAATAGTTCATCCAATGAGGTATGTGGGGTATTTATAAATGGGTTCCTTCCACCCATTGAGTCCCAAAATCCCCTATTTGTTCAAGTTTGAATTTTTAATCTTCTTTTATGAAATTATCCATGCAAATCATGAATTTAATCCATGTTTTCTTAGTAATTTTAATTCAAGAAATGTCAACATATTTCCCTATATGAATTAGGTTATTTCATGCTTTGAATTTCAATTACCCATGTTATATTCAATTGACCCCATGATAAATCATCAAGTTATGAACTAAACCAAGTGAATATGTTATCCACCCAAGTTTAACTCATCCGCATGTTCAAATTCATGTATTTTATCAGTTGACTGAAATATCTTATGTTTTGGGTCTTTGAACTATGACTTTATACCACTATTTTAAGAATTGTTATCATATTTAAAGTATTATTCAGTGCCGGAGGGTTATGAACACTCAATACCTATATGTTTATACATGTCTTTATTTTTATGTTACAAGTCAGACAGATCATGATTTTTATTACTATATTCAGAATACCATGTTCATGTTGAGTACTTATCAATATAGTACCATGTCATGTTAAACCATTAATAACACCAATGTCATTTAGTTGGGAGTAGTATTTAGCACCAAGAGAAAAGTATGGGTTCAAAGCATTTTATTTCCCTATGTGCCACCGTAGGTTTAGGGGCCTTGCCAGATTGTGTTTTCCCTTGACCAATATGGGCCCATCTTAGTGGTAACTCCAATTCAATTTTTACTCTGATGGCAAGGATAGAACATCCCTCCTCAACCTTGATCAGACGTTGGACTCTATGATAGCTCACATGATTTATGTCGGTTATATGATAACTCCTACGATTTTAGCTAGTACTTAGTATATATCACTTTAGGTTTGCTTGACCAAGCAGTTAGATTTTCAGTATTTATTCAATTAGTTTTATAGAGTATTTCAGTAAATCTTTACTTGGTCTTATATTCTCAGTTTTACATGTTCATGCATCCATGCTCAGATTACATATGTATTTCAGTAGTCCTTACCTCACGTTCCAGTACATTCAAAGTACTGATCCCATATTTTTCTCTTGTGCTATATTGTCTTATAACATAGGTTCGGATGTATATTTCACTAAGTATCCTTAGACATATCAGTATCTTCCCAGAAGCAGTAGTGGTGAGTCCTCATCCATTGAGGACAATATTATTTCAGTCATTTATAGTATTTATTTTTATGTCTATCAGTCGGATATAGTTGGGGGCTAGTCCCATCAACTCCTCATGTTAGGCTTTCAGATATTCAAACTAGATGTTCAGATAGTCAGTTTATCTATCAGATGTTATCTGTTATTTTTTAGACATGTTACTTAGATTCAGTTCAGTATTTCATTTTGGATCGTATTTCATTCATTTATCTTCCGCACATGTTATTTCAGTATTAGTTTATTCAGTGCTCACAGTAGGTACCAATTATGGGTTAGCTTGGGGTAACTCGTGACCTTAAGCACCATGTCATAGCTAAAAGGTAGACTTGGGTCATCACATAGGGTCTATCCAAGGGACTCTTCAGTTTTAGTTAAGGGCTTGTCAAGACTAGTCAGATGATGTGTTTCTTTCAGATTCAAATAGTTTTAAATGATGTTAATTTATAGTGAATTTTTGAGATTGTTCATCTAGTTAAACCCAGTTTATGATTTTTCTTTTGTTTCGGCTCATGTTTTAAGTTTTCTTTATTACATTTCAGTGCTGAACAGATATGATAGGTTAGATTTGGGGATAGTGGTAGTGCTAAGCACTGTGTGACATCCAGGAGGTGTCCTTGGGTCATTACAAACTTGGTATTAGAGCCTAAGTTTTAATGAGTCCTGGAGAGGATGACAAGCTGCGTTACGTAGAGTCTTGATCATGGGTATAAAGCACGCCACACTCATGAACAAGAGGCTATAGAACGTATTAGGAATCATCCCTTCTTTTATGATATCTATCATGCTTTGAAGTTATCTTTATCTGCTCTAATTTGTGATTTCACATAACAAAAAATGCCTCTTTACAGAGCTTACGCCCACAAAAATGGGGACCAACCAGCCCCACCATCACTTATCGACCCCTTGAACAATAATGTCTCTTATGTTGAGCTTTAGGCTGCCTTCCAAGTGTTAGTTTAGGCTTTGAATGCTAATGCTTAGGGTAATTAGCCAGCAGAAGTCCCACTTCAACAAATAGTAACTTAATTACAACTAGAGTTAAAAATTTTGTGAGGATGAATCCGCCTGAGTTCTTTTTGTTGAAGGTGAATGAGGACCTGCAGTTTTTCATGGAAAAGGTAAAGAAAATTGCTCAGGTTATGCATGTTATAGAAAAGGAAATTGTGGGATTGGCTTCTTATCAATTAAAATATATTTCTTATGGTTGGGTTACTATGTGGAAGGAGGGTAGAGGTGAGAATGCAACTCCTATGAGTTGGGATGTATTTCAAATTACTTTTATGGATGGATACTTTCCTCGTGAGATGGGGGAGGCTAAGGTAGGGGATTTCATAAACCTGAGGCATGGCTCTATGTCGGTGAAGGAATATTACCTCAAGTTCACCTAGCTATATACGTATGCCCCAAAGTTGTTGCCAGATTCTAAAGCTCGTACGAGTAAGTTTGTAACTAGAGTGCCTCGCTTGATTGTCAAGGAGTGTAGAACTGCCATGTTGATTGGGTCTATGGATATTACTTGATTGATAATGAATGCTCAGCAAATTAAGGCTGAGAAACTAAGGAAAGAGAAAGGGAAAATAAGAAGGCTAGTACTGGACAATTTAAGTACAATGAGAAAAAGTTAGGAGAGAGAAATCATTCTCAATTTTAGAGACATTCATCAGAAACTGCACCTTCCTCAGCCAATGCACCTGCACCCAAAATTAAGCAACAACAGTGGGGCAAAGCTTTGAATTCTTGTCACAACCTGAAGCAGGGACTAGTCATGATGGGTATCTCAAGTCCACCATGATCCAGAGACCAACCTAGTAGCCTAACCTCCAGTGTATTATAATTAAATATAACAAAAGCCAATAATAATAGTGAATTAGATATATGAATCAAATAAAATCCAAGAGTCAAAGAAAAATGACAAATCATCCTAACACTTGTCCACAAAAGCCTTTAAAAGAAAAATACCAAATTAAGCTAGGACATGCCCCCCGACTATGACCAACAAGAATCTAGAAAGAAATACTAAGAAATAAAGAAAATAAATAAAATAACTGGGCCTTTCGAAAAATGGAGGCTCACCACTTCACAGCAGATCTACAAAAGTACCAAACCACCTAATGCTACACAGGACCAACAAAAAAGCCCTTGAGCCCTACATCATGAAACGGTGAAGCGCCAAGGACGATCAATGGGGAAAGCACTAACATGTAACTCAGGAAAAGGGATAAAATAATGCCATTTACCAAAACCAATCAAAAACAACAAGTATAACATTTATATGTGCATATAGAGGATGCGAGGAGAGGGACAAGGGTCATGAACATGAGAGTTTAAACCATTAGCCATAACTGTGTAGCTCGCTCCATCCTAAAGGCACCCACGAGCTATATGGGTCTGACTCCCCCTATTGGAAAAGCCCTAGTGCGTGTTAGTTGCACCTACCAAGATAATCATGGAAAAGCTAAAAACACCAAGGCAATATCCATCAAAAATGTAAAGTATACACCAAGCACACGGTCACAAAGACTAACACATTGGCAAACGTGGTTTCCCGTTTTGGTCCCTGGTGAGCTACACAATTTCCTTTAAGCCCATATTAAAATAGTTTGCACATAAAACCAACCATTAACCAAGGGGTCTTTATTAATACATTTACTAACTTGGTATCGTCATACCAATATGATTTCAAGCTAATTCAATTAGGACAAACCAGTCCATTTAATCATTAGACTCTTAAGCTCCATTAAAAAACAAATCCATGGCCATCAAGGGCATTCCAAAACCATTTTTATTATTCATTACCCTTTAATACAATGCAATGTCCCAAAAGGAAGTTAAATTATGCGAATTCCATATTCAAAACTAGAGTTATAAAGGTGGGTTGAGGTTAACGCTATTATCAAAACAAATTTTTCTTCAATTTGGGAAAACCCATGTTCCCCATTTCAATCCTCATACCAGTGCACACATTCAGCCCCAAAAACCATCAATTAAGGTATAAACAACACATTTAAATTATAGAAAATACAAATCAAGTAATAACCATCAAAAGCCCTCAACCCAATTGCAAACCCATCATTAAAACCACATGAATAATGATTAAATAAATTACAAAATGTAAATTTTAAGTTAAATATGAGACACATGCTTGAAATATACAAGAAACTGAAAACAATTCAAAGTTTGGAGCCCGAAGTTGTGATTTCTTGAAAAACCCTTAAGCTTTCTTGGGTTAGGGGTTAAAGAAGAAAATAATAGTGTTTGATCTTTGAAAACTGAAGGAAAGGGGTTTATTTAGTGTTTAAAGTCATGAATAGGACAAAAGGACCAAAATTCCCTCACCTCAAGTGAAAAAAATAAAAAATGGATGAAAATATCATAACTGCATGGCACACCGCTATTGCGGAACTTAGCCTCCATGCCATGCCTTTATCGTGGAGGCTAAATTGCATAGCACGCCACTATTGCAGAGGTTTACTCCCTCAAAGTCCCAAAATAGCCTCGAACCCCTTCCAAAAATTTAAAAACTTTTCCAAAACACCTTTTTAACATCCCTTAACATAATTCTAGTCAAAAATTGATATTACGTACGCGGGAAGGTCAAAATAAAAATCATCAAAATTTTACAGGGCCTTACATTATTCCCCATTTAGATCATTCATCCCCGGATAAGAAGTTAAGGACATTTTTAGCATGATAATAGAAAGAATAAATTAGAACCAGATGACTAACGCAAAATACGATAAGAGGAAAACAAAACTCATACCCTAAGCACTTTATCCAACGTTGGGAATAAGAACGGGTACTTGGATTTTATATCTTCCTGAGCTTCGCATGTAGCTTCTTCCACATTTTGATTTCTCCAAAGAACCTTCACTGAAGCTACATATTTACTCCTCAATTTATGAACTTACCTATCTGATATCTTAACCAAGATTTCCTCATAAGATAAAGAATCTGAAACACCAATATCCTCAACTGGCACTATTAAAAAAGGATCACCCACATAATTTTTAAGCATAGACACATGGAAAACAAGATGAATAAAGGCCTAACTTGCTGGTACATCCAACTCATATGTGATATTTCCAATTCTCCTCACAATCTGATATGAACCAATGTAAGGGGGATTAAGCTTCACCTTATTCCAAAATCTCATAACTCCTTTCATAAGAGAAACCTTTAAGAACACCCAATCGCTCACTTCAAACTTCAACTCCCTTCGTCTAACATCTGCACAAGATTTTTGGTGATTTTGAGCAGTCTTAAGCCTTTCTCTAATCACTTTCACCTTTTCCATGGCTTGGTTAACCAAGTCAAGGCCAAATAACCTAGTCTCAACTAACTTAAACCACCCAACAGAATAACTATACCTCTTACCATAGAGAGCCTCGAAAGGAACTATTTGAATGCTCGAATGGTAACTATTGTTGTAAGCAAACTCAATATGAGGCAAATGATCAACCCAACTTCCCTTAAAATCAATCACATAGGCAGTTAGAATAAACTCTAAAGTATGGATAGCCCATCCCACTTCTCCATTTATTTAAGGGTGGAAAGTGGTGCTAAGGTTCACCTGAGAACCCAAACCTTTCTGAAACAAATGCCAGAAGTGAGAAGAAAATTGTTTACCTTGATCTAAAATGATAGATATTGATGCTCCATGCAACTTAACTATCTCCTAAATGAATAACTTAGCATAATCCTCCCCTGAGTAATTAGTATTCATAGGCAAGAAGTGAGTTGACTTAGTCATTCTATCCATAGTGACCCAAATAGAATCATAATGATTGCGAAATCGGAGAAGACTCATAACAAAGTCCATATTAACTATCTCCCACTTCCATATGGGAACCTCTATCTCTTAAGACATGCCACCAGTCCTCAAATATTTTACCTTGACTTGTTGACAGACCATATACTTAGCAATAAAATTTGTCATATCTCTCTTTATATTATTCCATCGGTTTATTTTACTCAAACCCAGATGAATTTTATATCTGGACTCATGAGCCTCAGTTAAAATCCTTTATCGCAGTCCATCAACATTAGAAACAAACAACCTTTCTTGATACCTCTGAATGCCATCTCTCCTGATCTCAAAAGCTAAAACCTTTTGCCGACCTAAATCATCCATAATCTATATATGTATGGGATCCGAAGCCTATTTCTCCTTCCCCTCAAAAAAAAGAGATGATTTAACCACTTCCTGAGTAATCACTCCTCCATCATCAAAGTCAATGAGACAAACTCCCAAGTTATCCAACCTATAAATATCCTTCTCCAACTCTATTTTCTCTTCACCAACATGAGATAAGCTTCCTATATACAACCTGGTAAGAGCATCAATAACCGCATTAGCTTTACCTAGTTAGTAATGAAGTCTCATGTCATAATCCTTAGGTAATTCGAGCCACCATCTATGCCTGAGATTTAATTTCTTCTATGTAAACACATACTACATGCTCTTATGATCTGAATAAATATCCACATGCACCCCATACAGAAAATGGTCCCAGATCTTCATAATAAAAAACATAGATGACAACTCTAGATCGTGAGTCATACAATTCCTCCCATGAACCTTAAGTTGCCTAGAGGCATAGGCCGCAACCTTACCATGTTGCATCAAAACACAATCCTTTCCCACACGGGATGTATCACAATACATAAAAAAAGCATAAGTACCCTCGGGCAGGATCAAAATTGGCTCAAAAGTCAACTTATCTGTCAACTTCTCAAAACTACCTTCATAAGCATCGGACCACAAAAATTTAATATTTTTCTGAGTTAACTTCATCATTGGGGCACCAATAGACGGAAAAACTCTCCACAAAGCTCCTATAGTATCCTACCAAACCCAAGAAACTCCTAATGTTAGTTGGAGTCATGGGTCTAGGACATTACTTAACTGCCTCAACTTTTTGCGGATCTATCTTGATCTCCTCACTAGAAATCACATGCCCAAGAAAGGTCACAAAACTTAATTTTGCATACAATTTCTTATTCTTAAGAGTCAGTAACACAATACGAAGGTGATTGGCATGATCCTCCTTACTTTTAGAGTACACCAAGATGTCATCAATGAAGACTATAACAAACAAATCCAGAAACTATCTGAACACCCAATTCATAAGATCCATGAACATAGTTGGAGCATTAGTCAACCCAAATAACATAACCAAAAACTCATAATGGTTGCATCGGGTTTGAAAAGCAGTCTTGGGAATATTAACTTCCCTAATTTTCAAATGGGGATAGCCTAAATGAAGATCAATCTTAGAGAAACACCTAGCACCCTAAAACTAATCGAAGGGATCATCAATCTAGGGAGAGGATACTTATTTTTCACTGTAACTTTATTCAAGTGATGATAGTCAATACACATCCAAAGAGACCCATATTTCTTTAATACGAAAAGAATAGAAGCACACCATAGAGAAACACTAGGATGGACTAAACCTTTATTAAAAAAATCCTCCAATTACTCATTTAGCTCCTTTAGTTCAGCCTAAGTCATCCTATAAGGAGGAACGAAAATGGGACGGGTATCTGGTAGAAGATAAATCCCAAAATCAATTTCTCTATCGGGAGAAATTACAGGAAGATCATCAAGAAAAACTTTAGGAAATTCATTAACTATAGGGATAGATTACAAATAAGGACTTTTAAAATTAGAATCCTTAACCCAAACTAAATGATACATACTCCCTTTAGAAACAACTTCTAAGCTCTAAGATAAGAAATAAACTTCCCTTTGGGCACTAAGGAACCCCCTTCCCATTCAATTATTAGTTCATTAGAAAAAAGGAAATTGACCTTTTTGAGTCCTACAATCTAGAGAAGCATAGCAAGAATGATGCCAATCCATCCCCGAAATTACATCAAAATCCACCATATAAAGTTCTATTAAATCCACTAACGTTTCCCTATGAAAGATGGACATCACACAACCCCTATAGATTCTTCTAGCTACACCAGAATCGCCCATAAGATTAGAGATAGAAAAGGGGTCGAGAATATTTTTAGGACCAAAATCAAAGTGTACAACTACATAAGGGCTCACATAAGATAGGGTAGAACCCGAATCAAGAAAATAGTAAACATCACGAGAGAAAAGTTGTACTATACCAGTGACAACATAGGGTGATGCCTCAGATTCCTAATGAGTAAAAAGTGCATAGAGACGATTTTGTCCAGTACCAATACCAGAAGTGGCGCCCTTAAGTGCAGGAGCCGAAGAAGTAGCGATCGAAACCTTATTAGCTCAAATGGTAACTTTAGCTTTGGGATAAATTCATTGTAAATGAATAGGTTGACCACAATTAAAACATAAATTCCTTCTCTCTTCACATTAACCATGGTAAAGATGCTCGCAAAATCAGCAAGGGGGATAAGGTGGGGCTAATTGAGCTCCACTAACCTAAGACTGGAAACCTTGTGCCTTAGGACCATCGCTAGCCTAAAAACAACTATCACCAGAAGGATTAGGATAAGTATTATTATCTGTCTAATAATAATTTCCCTATTTCTTATTTTTAATCCACTATCTACAATCTCTTTAACTATTTTGTTGACCTGTACCCTGCTCTAAATATCTAAACTTCTTTCTTGGCTTCTCTCCCATCTATACTTGCTTTTTTTCTCACTCTCCACCTGTTGCATATAGACAACTAGCCTGGATATGTCCATATTATTATATAGTACAGCAACCCCACACTCTAACACCAAATCATGGGACAACCTAGAAGCAAACATTCTTATCCGGGACCTTATATTAGACACCAATCTCAGATCAGAACGGGGAAAATGTTAGAACTTTAGAGAATACACATTAACAATCATATTACCCTGCTTCAAGTTCACAAATTCTTTTGCCTTAGCTTTCCTCAACTCCTGAGGAATAAAGTGATCAAGAATAGCACCTAAAAACTTATCCCATACCGCCTGCTTAACATCATCACCCTTCATTGCTTCCCACTCCTCATACCACTGGTAAGCTATATCTTTAAACTGCTAGGCAACGAACTCTATACCTTCAGAATTAGTAGCATGTATAACCCTAAAAATCTTCTCCATCCCGTCAAGAAACCCTTGGGGATCATTCTCAACCTCAGAAACTTTAAGGGGCCGTTTGGTTTAAGGTACAAAAACAAATAATCCCGGGATAAAATAATAATCCTGAGATAAAAACTTTAATGCATGCTTGGTTTGCAATATTCGGGATAACTTATCCCGGGATTAATAAATAGTACCGGGATAAGTTATCCACCTATTTGGTGGTTTAACAATCCCATCATTATTTATTCTTGGGATAAAATTAGAAAAAGACACAATTTCCCTCCAAATTCTTAAGATTATCACATGTTTAATACATGCTTAATTATTAAATAAAAAAATATTTTTATATTTAGCTAAAAATATTTGAAAATTTAATTTTTAAAAAAATATAATTTGACTATCCAAATATTAATGATACTAAATAATGAAAAATAAAAGTAATTCTTTTTCACACTTTTTGATGATGAATTTTTTTAACAAAAAATGAGATTATCAATATTTTATGGAATTTAGAACAAAATAGGTAATTTAGCAAGAAATATTAGAGATTCATACACATTTAAGAAATATTTTATTTATGAATATATTATACGTTAAATTTATTTGGATAATTATTATATTTATTTATATATTTTAATTTCTCTAAAAAATAATAAAAATGTCGACTTCATTGTTGAATTACATATTTTAAATTAAATAGTTTTATAATCACTTAAAAATTGATATTTTACATATCAATTAAAATGAATTTTAATATTCTATATTATTTGATTGATATGTATTTAAATGAAGTGACATAAACAACAAATCATCTTTTACTTTAACAAACTTAATTTGAAAATTTTTGTTTCAAACTAAATAAGATGTAGTAAGATTTTTTTTTTAAGCACACACGGCATAATCATGGGAAGGCACAGGCAAAAAAATTAAAGCTAAATAAGATAAAAGTTTTATTTTAAAATACACACGATATAATTATGGAAATGCACACACACAAAAAATTAAGCTAAATAAGATGAAAGTTTTATTGTTAAGAATAAATACTTAAAGCTTGAAAAGAAATATATATATATATATATATATATATATATATATATATATATATAAGTAAGTTAAACAAGATGAAGGGTATTTTGGTAATCAATTAATTTATTCCTAGAAATTATACCATGCATATTACTTTGAATACAACAAACCAAACACTCAATAAAAAATAATTCCAGCATAACTAATCCCAGTATAACTACATTTCAAACCAAAAGACCCCTAAAGGTTGGGGGATTCAACCTCATAAACTGGACAACCCAGGTTACCTCAAATAAACTAAAAGCAGGACCAATATGATCAGACCAATAAGACTATAATGCTACCAGTTTAGCAAACATACGAATAGGTTGACGAAACTCCACATTAAAGATATATTCCTAAGGTGACTGAGCATAATTTCACCAGCTCGGGGAGGACTAATAGGTATAGGCGAAACCCAATATGGAGTAGTACAGTTAGTAGCAGGGACCCTAGATTGGGTCTGCACTCCATAAATATGGTGAGTTTCCTCTATATTTTTCTTAGGTGGGACAAAGGTTCCAGGAGAGTTTCTATGATCGTCAAATCTTCGGGAAGGCATGATCTAAAAATTGAGGAAGCCAGGGATTAGAGAAATTTCATGACAACTAGACTCTGTAGCCCAAGATAGAACACAAAAAGGAAAACATTCCTAAATGCCTTGTAGTCTCCCTCTTATAAGTGTGGTGTGCTACACACCCATAAAAAAGACTCTACTAGACACGGCTTTATGGATGCCCAAAGACCCTGAACGATGCTATGATACCAAGCTTTTCATAACCTAAACTAGCGTCTAGTCATGACGAATCTCAAGTCCACCATGAGCTGGAGACCACCCCTTTAGCCTAAACTCCCGAGCACAATAAATGAAGACAGCGGAATCCAACCAAATTAGTGAACAAGATAGATGAATCAAATAAAATCCAAGATTCAAAAAAAAATGACCAATTATCCCAATATTTGTCTCCATAAAAGCCTCTAAAACTAGAATACCAAACTAAGTTGGGACATACCCTTGAAAAATCCAAAAAGACATACTAAGAAATAAAGTAAAAAAGTAAAATGACACGGCATTTTAAAATATAGAGGCTCACCACTTGACATTAGATCCACTAGAGTACCAAACTACCTAAAGCTACATAAGAGCAACAAAACAACCCTCGGACCCTATATCATGAAATGATGTAGCGTCCAGGGATGGTCAGTGAGGCAAGCAATGGCATATAACTCCAAAAAAGGTATAAAATAATGTCATTTACCAAACCCATTCAAAAACCACACGGACAATATTTATATATACATATATAGGATTTCGGGGGAGGGACAAGGGTCATGACCATGAGAGTTTAAACCATTAGCCTGAATTGTGTAGCTCGCTCCATTCTAAAGGCATCCATGAGCTATATGGGTCTGAATCCCCCTATGGAAGGCCCTAGTGTGTGTTAGTTGCACGTACCGAGGAAACCGTAGAAAAGCTAAAGACACAAAGGCAATAGTCATCCAAAATATAAAGTATGCACCAAGCACACGGTCACAAATACCCCCACGTCGACAAACAAGGTTTTCAACTTTGGTCCTCTTGAAAGTACACCTTCACAGTGAGATACACAATTCTCTTTAAGCTCATATTAAAACAATTTGTATATAAACCTAATAATTAACCAAGGAGTTTTATTAAGGCATTTATCAACTTGGTATTGTCATACCAATATGTTTGCAAGCCAATTCAATTATGTCAAATCAGTCCATTTAATCATTAGACTCCCAAGCTCTATTAAAAACCAAATCCATGGCCACAATAGCATTCTAAAACTATTTATACTATCCATTATCCTTTAATGCAGTTGAATATTCTAAAAGTAAGTTAAATTATGCGAATTTTATATACAAAACTAGAGTTATAAAGGTGGATTGAGGTTAATGCCATTATCAAGACAAATTTTTCATCAATTTAGGAAAATTCATGTTCCCCATTCCAATCCTCATAACATTACACCCATTCATCCCCAAAAACCATCAATTAAAGTATAAACAATATATTTAAATCATGGTAAATAAAAATCAACTAATAGCCATAAAAAGCCCTCAACCTAATTTCAATCCCATCAATTAAAACTACATGAGTAATGATTAATAAAAATGCAAAA
The DNA here is from genome assembly GCF_002878395.1 of Capsicum annuum. Classification (NCBI taxonomy): domain Eukaryota; kingdom Viridiplantae; phylum Streptophyta; class Magnoliopsida; order Solanales; family Solanaceae; genus Capsicum; species Capsicum annuum. Next base: position 16,906,348 of record NC_061116.1, read on the forward strand.
ATGTAAAATTCAAGTTAAGGATAAGATATATGCTTGAAATATATAAGAAATTGAAGACAACTCAAAATTTAGAGCCTGGAATAGTGATTTCTTGAAAAAACCCTTGGGCTTTATTGGGTTGGGAGTTAAAGAAGAAAATAATAATGTTTGATCTTTGAAGACTGAAGAAAAGAGGCTTATTTAGTGTTTAAAATACATGAAAGGGGTAAAGAGTCCAAAATCCCTTCACCCCAAGTGAAAAAATCAAAAAAATGGATGAAAATTAATAACGGTGTGGCAATGTTGCTATCGTGGAGGGTTACTACCTCAGAGTCCCAAAATATCTTCGAACCCCTTTCAAAAATTCTAAAACTTCTTCAAAATACCTTTTTAACATCCCATAATATAATTCAAGTAAAAAATTAATATTATGCATGAGGGAGGGTCGAAATAAACTCATTAAAATACTACAGTTCCTTACACTTCTATATCCAAGGGTAGTGTTACTGGAGGACCCAGTTATCCAGCCTATAAGAGATGTGGTAGAAATCATCGGAGTAAGTGTTTGGCTGGAAGAATAGGTCCTATGGATATATAAATACGGACCACAGTTTGAGGGATTTTATTTTTGCAAAAGTAGGTAATAGGGATGCTCGACCTTAGGCTTAGCCTACTAATTCAGCAGCTCAGTCAGGACACCCAGCTCCACTACAGGGAGTGTTATCTAGTACTATTAGCGACCAGTATTAGAAATAATTTTATGTTAAACCATCCCATAGGAAAAAGAAGAGTTCTCCTGATGTAGTCACGGGCATGCTTCGCGTTTTCACCTTGATGTTTAAGTGTTATTAGATTTAGGGTCAACCCTCTCATTTGTGACCATACTTGTTATTGTGAACTTTGGTATAAGTCCTGAGAGCCTTTTTGAACTTTTTTAAGTTTCTTCTCCAGTTGGTGAGTTAGTTATCGCAAGATGGGTTTACAGAAAGTGCCTTATTATATTTTTCTACAAGGTCACTTTAGCAGATTTAATAGAGCTAGAGATGAAAGATTTTTATGTCATTCTTAGCATGGATTGGATCCATTCATGCTACACATTCTTAGCATGGATTGGATCTATTCATAATACACACCAGTTAATTGTGAAACCCGAGTGGAGAAGTCTCATTTTCCTAACGAGTCAGTCCTCTAGTGGAAGAATAGTTTAGTATCTTTTAAGGGTCATTTCATCTCCTATCTTAAAGCTAGAAAGTTATATCAAAAAGGTGTATCAACCACTTAGTTTGGGTTAAAGATACTAAATTTGAAACCCCAACCATTTGGTCAGTTCATGTAGTCAATTACTTTTCTGAAGTCTTCCCAAAGGATATACCCGGGGTAACTCTCGATAGAGAAATAGAGTTTGGAACTGATCTTCTTCTAAATACCCAACCTATCTCCATTCCTCCATTTTAAATACCTCTGGATGAGCTTAAAGAATTAAAGGAGCAACTTAAGGACCTTTAATATAAAGGGTTCATTAGGCCTAGTGTTTTTTTCGAGGGTTGTTCTAGTTTTATTCGTGTGAAAAAAGAATAGTACTCTCAGAATGTGTATGGATTATCGATAGTTAAATAAGGTCACCGTCAAGAATAAATACCTTATCACCAGAATTAATGTCTTGTTTGATTAGCTCCAGGGCATTTGTTGGTTTTCAAAGATTGATCTTAGGTCGGGATATCATCAATTGAAGGTCAGAAAATGTGATATTTCGAAGACTGCTTTCAGAACACGATATGGTCAATTTGATTTTATGGTTATGTTATGTGGACTAACAAGTTATCCTGTAACCATTATGGATTTAATAAAAAGTGCCTTTTAATAGTATTTGGACATGTTTGTTGTTGTCTTTATAGATGACATACTTGTCTATTGAAGAGGGGCATACAAACTATTTGAGTATAGTATTGCAGACCCTCAAGGATTGTCAGGTGTATATAAAGTTTAGTAAGAGTGAATTTTTGTTGGAGTCTGTTACCTTTTGGGGCATGTGATTTTGGGTACCGGTATTTATGTAGACCCTCAGAAAGCATATGCATAAATCATTGGCCTAGGCTCATTCTCCATCTGATATTAGGAGATTTCTGGATTTAGCTAGTTACTATATGAGTATTGTTAAGGGATTTTCCTCAATAGTTGCACTGTTGACCAAGTTGACACAAAAGAGAGTGAAGTTTATATGGTCAGATAAATATGAAAAGTGCTTTCAAGAGTTGAAGGATAGATTGACTTCAGCACCAGTGCTAGCTTTACTAGATGGGTTAGAAGGATTTATGGTGTACTGTGATTCCTTCAGAGTTGGGTTAGGTTATGTTTTGATGTATAATAGGAAAGTAATAGCTTATGCCTCCATACAACTTAAAGACTATGAGTAGAATTATTTGACTCACGACTTAGAATTAGCAGTTGTTGTGTTTGCTTTAAAATTTGGAGAAACTATCTATATGGTGTGCATGTTGACATTTTCACCGATCATAAGAGTCTTCAATATGTATTTATGCAAAAGGATTTAAACCTTCATTAGAGGAGATGGTTGGAGTTGCCAAAATATTATACATGAATGTGCTTTATCATCCGAGTAAAATGAATTTAGTAACTGATCCACTGAATAGGTTGTATATGGGTAGTGTTGCTTATGTGAAAAAAAAAGAAAAGGTAATTGGACATGGAAGTGCATATATTAGTCTGATTGGGAGTACGTTTTCTTGACATGGATAATGGTGATGTAGTGGTTTAGAACGATTCAGAGTCATCCTTAGTGGTAGAAGTGAAAGAGAACCAACATAATGATCCCATACTTAGCAGGATAATGGATGCAGTTCAGCAGAAAAGGGTTGAGGTTTTCCCCAAAAAGAGAGATGTTTTCCTTCTCTCTCAAGGTCAGCTATTGTTCCCAATGTTGCTGGATTGAGAGAAAGGATATTAACGGAAGTACACAGATCTAAGTATTTGATTCACCCAGGTGCTACTAAGATGTACCGTGATATGTGGAAAGTTTATTAGTGGAATGGTATAAAGAGATACATAGAAAAGTTTTTGGCTAAGTGTCCCAATTGTCAGCAAGTAAAGGTTGATCATTAAAGGCCAAGAGGTACACTTCAGGATATTGGCATTCCTACGTAAAAGTGGGAGGTCATCAATATGGATTTGATTATGGGACTTCCTCGCACCAAACATCAGCATGATTTGATTTGGGTTGTGGTGGATGGAATGACCAAGTCAGCCTATTTCTTACCAGTTAAGACCTCATATTAGAAAGATTATACTAAGTTTTATGTTCGAGAGTTAGTAAGGATTCTTGGGATTCCCTTATCCATTAGTTCAAACTGAGGTACACGATTCACTTATCATTATTGGAAATTATTTCAAAAAAGACTTGGTACAAAGGTAAAGATCAGTACTGCTTTCCACCCACAGCAGATGGTCAGGTCGAGCATACGATTCAAACTTTGAAAGATATATTGATATCTTGTGTGATGGACTTCAAAGAAAATTGTGATGAACATTTATCCTTAATTGAGTTTGCTTATAACAATGGTAATCGTGCTAGTATTTAGATGTCTTCATTCAAAGCTTTGTACGGTCTTAGGTGTAGATCACCTATAGGTTGGTTTGAAGTTGGTGAAGTGACTTTGGTTGGGCTAAATTCTGTTCTCAGGAATATGGAAATGGCTCAGTTGATTTGTGAGAGGTTGAAAACCACTCAAAGTCATCAAAAATCATATGCAGATGTGAGGAGGAGAGGACTAAAGTTTGAGGTGAGTTATTGGGTGTTTATGAAGGTGTATACCATAAAGGGGGTAATGAGATTTGGAAGGAAATGAAAGCTTAGTCCCCGATAGTCCTATGAAATAGTAAAGTGTGTTGGAGATGTTGCCTATAAGTTAGACCTTTCATCAGAATTAGTCGTTATCCATCCAGTCTTTCATGGGTCGATGTTGAAAAAATACATTGGAGACCCATCTTTGGTAGTTCATGTAGAAAGTATTAGAATGAATGCTAGTTTGTGCAATGAAGAGATTATAGTTCAAATCCTTGATCGACAAGTTTGAAATTTAAGGAATAAGAAAGTGACTTTGGTGAAAGTTCTATAAAAGAAACGGACAGCTGAGTGGGTGATGTGGGAAGTAGAGGAAAACATGATGAGTCGATATCCTCATCTATTTACATCTAGCACAGAGTTAGTTTGAGGTAAGAAATCCTTTCTAATCTATTTTATTCACTAATATCATTACTCTTATCCTATGAAGTTCATGTCTAATGAGTTATTTCAACTGTAAGGTCATGTTTAGGTGAATGATTTCAGCTTTAGAGTAAAATAAGATTCATACCATATCCTTATGAACCCATGAGATAGGTCCTTACCCTCTCGAATTTCATTCGAGGATGAGTGGTCCCAAGGGGGAGATAAAGTTAGACGCCAAGATTTTCAACAATTTTATTTTGATAGTTTCTTTGCATTTTATTGAGATTTATAAGTTGAATAATGATAAGGAATGATAACGTTAAACAATGATAAGGAATGACAATGGGATTATTAGAAAGTGTTTTGGAATTTTTCGAACACGTTTCAGGATATTTCGGAATCCCAAAATAGTAAGGGTCCATATTTAGAGCATGTCACAGAGGTATGACACACCCTTACGCAAAAATAAGTGGCCTAACGCAACAAGGGCATACCATGCCGGTTGTCTTCCATGATAAAGGAGTGCCACGCCCTTGACGTGATGTGATAAGGGCGTGCCACGCCCAAGGGCGCAGAAATGCTAGATTCAATTTTTTAAAAAAAAAATTTTTAGGGATACCATAACCATACAAAACCCATTTCCCCACACTCACAAATCATTATACGCGATTCACCTCATCCAAAAACTCTCAAAAGTACGAAAAAGGAATTCTTCTCTAAGATTCAAGATTTTCAAGTTTCAGTTCAAGTTTCTCTCAAGAAAGTTCAATCAAGTTTAGGTATGTGGGGTTTGAACAATAATCTTTCATCCTTGTGCTCAAAAGCTCTGATTTTACATTGAGCTTAAGAAATTGATAACTAGGGTTCTTACCCACTTTTTTTGCTATGAATTCTTTATGCTTCCTCATGAGTTGAACATTATTTTGTATGATTTCATGTTTACTTGAGTTTTTATCCACTAAAGTAATCTTAAGCATTTAGTTTGATATTTGATCTGATGTTAATGATTCTGGTTAGAGTATAAAGTACTAAGTTTACAAGAAGTTCAAACTTACTAGTTCAAGTTATAAAAGTATTACAGCAAGATAAAAATTTCTGTTGTGATTTTTACGAGTACAGAAAAGATATGAAGTTCACATAAGAAACCAATATTTTGAGATAGAAATAGAAGCATATTGTGTTTTCAGACATATCAGCTCATATGCTTATTCTAAGGTGAACTTCATAGATTTGGTACGAGCAATAGTATGATTTTGGGAGTAGTATCTAGCATCGGGGAGTGAAGATTTAGCATAGCCTAGTCTCATAAAGTACATGCCACTATAGGTTATTATTTGTTTGTCCAAATGGGAATGTAGCTTGTCCTAACGAACATGTTTAGGTAATCACCCAGTTATCCTTTACACCTTGACAAGGTATATTGGGCCTTTTCAATGAGAGTTTTAGACATCAGACTCCATATTGCTCGCATGGTTTATATCGGTTATAAGAATCTCCCAAATGAAAGAAAATTTTATAAACTAAATGTAATGACTCACTATTCTCATTCAGATGTTGTCTTATGATTTAAGCTTTATGAGATTCAGCTTTCAATTTTATCCATGATCAAGGTGAGTCTATTTACACTTAGCATGCATGCTTTATGAGTATGTTCAGTTTTAGTTTTACTTATTGCATTCTCCCCCACATACTCAGTACATTCCACCAGTATTGACCACATATATATCTGTGTGGCTATATTATTTCATAATGGAGATTTTGGTGTTCAACTCCAACAACACGACTAGCCACGATCACCACATCCTACATTCAGCCAGTTGGTGAGTCCTCATAGTTCGAGGTCCAAACTTATGTTAATTCCAGATGCTTATTATTACTAGTTCAGTTGTTATGCTTTTAGTTCGGGTCAGCTGGGGTCTATCCCAGTGACTCTTTAGTTTTAGTTAGAGGCTTGTCAAGACTAGTCAAACGATGTATTTCTTTCAGATTCAAATAGTTTTAAATGATGTTAAGTCACAGTGAATTATTGAGATTGTTCGTCCAGTTAAACCCAATTTGTGATTTTTCTTTAGTTTTCGCTCATGTTTCAAGTATGCTTTATTGTAGTTCAGTACTGAATAGATAGCATGGGTTAGCTTTGGAGCTTGTTGTAGTCCTAAGCACCGTGTGATGTCCAGGGAGTGTCCTCGAATCATTACATTTTAAGCCTACCATTTGCAGTACGTATGTACTGACAACATTATTTTTTGCAGTAAGGCGGAGCTAAAATTTTAATTAAGAGGGTTTAATATTTGGAGAAAAACTAGCCGAAAGGGGTTCATCACCTACTATATATACATAAAAATAATTTTAATCATGTATAAATAAAAAAAATTCATCGAAGGAGATTCTGATGAACCCTCTAACCAAAGGTTGGCTCCGCCCCTGTTTAGTAGATACATATTTTCTTATTATATTAGAGAGAATTGGAAATTAAGCTAGTAGCACTCTGGCAACATGTCTGTTTCATCAAAAGGGAATTTTTGTCATTTTATTTTGGGACTTCTTTGTAGAAGTACATGTGGATTCACCTATCAAAAAGTGCTTCCTCCTTCGTATGTCTTGATTACTTTGTATTTTCTCTTAGCTTTTACTCACTATCAGGAATGTCATATAATCATCAACGTTTCTCAAATTAAATTAAATTCTTCTTCCAAATCGTTTTTCCAAATTTTGGAATATGAAGCGAATAGCAAAATCAACCCAGAAAATTTATTCTTTACCAAACCTAAGAATACATCTCCATCTTCAAACCAAAGATTATATCTTGATAATCATTAAACCCAAAACCAGATCTACAAAAAAGTTTAAAAGAGAAACTTTATTAGCAAAGATCAACGAATCTTACAAAAATAAAACTTTCACTATACATAGTAGTTTAAAAAGACATAAGAATGAGAGCAAGGATAGGAAATTCACATACAATGTAGAAGAGGCTAATAGAAATTAACAAAAAAGAAAAAGAATTGTCATTAATATCAAAGGAGCACAACCCACGAAGAGGCTGAGGCGGACAGTCGGAGAAGAGCATAGCCACTGCTTCACTTTTTCTTTTGACTCTTCCCTAGATTTTCGATTTGTTCTCTATGGTGGGAGTTTTTTTTGTATCAAAAGTCTGTTGGGGAGGCCAGGGAAGATGGATTGGATCGAGAGGCGATGCTTATGCCTCTTCTTTCTCGATAGGATTCCCATTATTTTAAGTCTACGGCGAAGGAGACAAGGACGAGGCACCTAACATGTTCTATCTTCAACCTCCATCTATACCTTCTTCTCGTTTCCTTCTTCCATGAATAGAGCTCGTAGAAAAGAAAGCCTCATAGACAGAAGCCTTTGTTCAGTTCTTGCTCCAATTGAATTACGAATCAAAGGAAGCTAACAAACTACAATAAAGTAAGTGTGGCAATCAGACTGACTAAACCAATTCAACAATCAAGAAGGCGATCGAGAAGACATGAGTTCCCTAACGGTAGAATTTACCATCTATGTTATTCATGACTATTTGAGTGGTTATATATAATTATATTTAGGATAGCTCGACAATTTTAAAAGTTAACTCGTTTCAATTTATGAAAAGATGACATTCTTTTTAGCACATACTAAAAAAAAAGTGTACCACATAAATCCGCATATTTCTAAAATTATCCGTTTTATATATTCTATATTTTCATTTGCAGATGTTAGATGAAATTAACTAGAAGAAATTAAACTTTACAATCTGTCCAATCAACTTCCCAAAAGATCATAATGAAAGTAACCACGTAGTACTGCCTATGAAAGTGTAATATTTTCTTTCCGAAATTCCTTTCTGCAATGTCTTAATTATTTGTGTGACTATAAAATGTTGTCATTAAATATACGATATTAAAATTTGAAAATTGAATTACTTTAAAAGGTACTACATAAATTGATTAAAAAAAAGTATAAATTAAACTCAATTTCTTATATTACTTTATATAATTTGGAGAAAATGACCAAAAAATCCTCCAACCTTTACCTCAAATTTCAATTATACAATTATACTTTGCAGAGGTCCTATGACCCCCTTGAATATTTTAAAAATGAAATTATTACACCTCTAAAGGCTTATGTGGCAAAGAGAGTGAGATCCGAAAATATTTAAAAAAATTATTTTTTACGTTTCTTTTTAATATAAATATATATATACATACATATATATATACATATATATACATACATATATATATATATACATATATATACATACATATATA